>NC_081537.1:7084206-7096706 GCF_030273125.1 Centropristis striata
CAATTAAGGAAAAGTGGAACCATTGAAGAAACAGTGGAAGCACTAAAGAAACATTGGAATCATTGAAGAAACAGCTGACCCTGTGTCTTAAGACCCTGTGTCTCCTGACATTGTGTCTCCTGACCCTGTGTCTTCAGACCCTGTGTCCCCTGTCTCAAGTCTTCAGACACTGTGTCTTCAGACCCTGTGTCTTCAGAACCTATGTCTCCTGACCCTGTGTCTCCTGACCCTGTGTCTCCTGTCTCAAGTCTTCAGACCCTGTGTCTTTAAACCCTGTGTCTCCTGACCCTTTGTCTTCTGACTTTGTGTCTCCTGACATTGTGTGTCCTGACCCTGTGTCTTCAGACCCTGTGTCTCCTGACCCTGTGTCTCCTGACCCTGTTTTCTCCTGACCCTGTGTCTCCTGTCTCAAGTCTTCAGACCCTGTGTCTTCAGACCCTGTGTCTTTAAACCCTGTGTCTCCTGACCCTTTGTCTTCTGACTTTGTGTCTCCTGACATTGTGTGTCCTGACCATGTGCCTTCAGACCCTGTGTCTTCAGACCCTGTGTCTTCAGACCCTGTGTCTTCAGAAACTATATCTCCTGACCCTGTGTCTCCTGACCCTGTGTCTTCAGACCCTGTTTCTCTTGACCCTGTGTCTTCTGACCCTGTGTCTTCAGACCCCGTGTCTCCTGACCCTGTGTCTTCAGACCCTGTGTCTCCTGACCCTGTGTCTTCAGACCCTGTGTCTTCAGACCCCATGTCTCCTGACCCTGTGTCTTCAGACCCCATGTCTCCTGACCCTGTGTCTTCAGACCCTGTGTCTTCAGAACCTATGTCTCCTGACCCTATGTCTCCTGACCCTATGTCTCCTGACCCTGTGTCTTCAGACCCTGTGTCTTCAGAACCTATGTCTCCTGACCCTATGTCTCCTGACCCTGTGTCTCCTGACCCTGTGTCTCCTGTCTCAAGTCTTCAGACCCTGTGTCTCCTGACCTTGTGTCTTCAGACCATGTGTCTCCTGACCCTATGTCTCCTGATCCTGTGTTTTTAGACCCTGTGTCTTCAGAATCTATGTATCTATGTCTCCTGACCCTGTGTCTTCAGACCCTGTGTCTTCAGAACCTATGTCTCCGGACCCTATGTCTCCTGACCCCGTGTCTTCAGACCCTATGTCTTTTGACCCTGTGTCTCCTGACCCTGTGTCTTCTGACCCTGTGTCTCCTGTCCCAAGTCTTCTGACCATGTTTCTTCAGACCCTATGTCTTTTGACCCTGTGTCTCCTGACCCTGTGTCTTCTGACCCTGTGTCTCCTGTCCCAAGTCTTCTGACCATGTGTATTCTGACCCTTTGTCTTCTGACCGTGTGTCTCCTGACCCTGTGTCTTCAGACCCTGTGTCTTCTGACCCTGTGTCTTCAGATCCCGTGTCTCCTGACCCTGTGTCTTCAGACCCTGTGTCTTCAGACCCTGTTTCTTCAGACCCTGTGTATTCTGACCCTGTGTCTCCTGACATTGTGTCTCCTGACCCTGTGTCTTCAGACCCTGTGTCTTTTGACCCTGCATATTTAACCTGTGTCTCCTGACCCTGTGTATCCTGACCCTGTGTCTTTAGACCTTGTGTCTTCTGATCCTGTGTCTCCTGACATTGTGTCTCCTGACCCTGTGTATTTAACCTGTGTGCTGCCAGTCTGTCCAGCGTCCTTCTCTGTTATTTGGTTATTTTGGTGTCGTTTTTGTTTTTTCAAAGGTATTCCACGTGTTTTAGATGACCTGCTTCCTGCTCCCTTCCTGCACCACCTAGCTTCTGCTATTTCTTATTTTTATTAAATCTCCTTGTGTTATTCTGCTTTTGGGCTCAAACCTTCTTCATTGGACTACACATGACAATTATAATTAATAATATTATTTAATGAACATCCTGTTGTTCTTCTGATGAATAGTACTGATTTGTTTTCAGGACATTTATCATTAAAGGAGGATATGAGGTGTGAAGTGATTAATTCATTCATGAATTTTTATGCAATAATGAGTTATTGATGCTGTATTTGTTTGGTAAATGGATTGCACTTATATAGCGCTTTTATCCAAAGCGCTTTACACTACAGACTGCTCTCATTCATGTACACATTTATACTGGTGGCCGAGGCTATCCTACAACGGTGCCACCTGCCACCATTGGGAATTAATTCACACACCAATAAACACAGCATCTGGAGCCATTTGGGGTTCAGTATCTTGGCCAAGGATACTTCTACATGTAGGCTGCCATGGTCAGAGATCGAACCACCAACCTTCCTACCAGTGGGCGACTGATCTACCAACTGAGCCACAGCTGCCTTTTGGAAGTGTTGTAGCTTTGATTCAGTATTGATGGAGTACTGATGTAGTATTAATGATGCTGTAACTGTGATGTTCTGATTTCAGATGCCAAATGAAGATTTATGTTCTTTGTTTAGGTGATTTCAGACATAAATCATATTGTTTTCTTCATGTCTGGTTGTGTCATGCAGTTAAAATATTTCTGTTAGTTACAGTGTTTAAGCAGTTGTAGTCAGTTATGATTTAATCCTCAATGTGTGAAACAGTATTTTTGACTGTCTCTTCAATCTGACTTTGATCTTTGATCATCTCTTCCTTTCATTGTTGTATTTTCTGCTCTAAATTCATAGAAATTAAAATTTTGGACTGATGTTTTGATTCAATTTAATCTTCCTCTGGTTAATGACTCTGACTGTTTGACAGGTGGTGATGTCATCATGATGCTCCCAGTCTCAAGGTTTAAAGGTCAGCCGGTCGGCATGGTGACCAGTGCAGCACCCTGGCTGTCTTTCAACAGTGACCCCACCCCACCCTGGTTGTGGATGGCCAGCTGGTCAGCAGCGACGTACCAGACCACGCCCCCTCTGGTTATCTACCCCCCAGCTGTGTGGATACCTGAACACACACAGCTGATACAGGTAACACTCACACATACCTGATACAGGTAACACTGACACACCTGATACAGGTAACACTGACACACCTGATACAGGTAACACTGACACACCTGATACAGGTAACACTCACACACCTGATACAGGTAACACTGACACACCTGATACAGGTAACACTCACACACCTGATACAGATAACACTCACACACCTGATACAGGTAACACTGACACACCTGATACAGGTGACACTCACACACCTGATACAGCTGACACTCACACACCTGATAGAGGTAACACTGACACACCTGATACAGGTAACACTGACACACCTGATACAGGTGACACTCACACACACCTAATACAGGTGACACTCACACACACCTGATAAGGTAACACTCACACACCTGATACAGGTAACACTGACACACACCTGATACAGGTGACACTCACACACCTGATACAGGTAACACTGACACACCTGATACAGGTAACACTGACACACCTGATACAGGAAACACTCACACACCTGATACAGGTGACACTCACACACACCTGATACAGGTAACACTGTCATACCTGATACAGGTAACACTCACACATACCTGATACAGGTAACACTGACACATACCTGATACAGGAAACACTCACACACACCTGATACAGGTGACACTCACACTCACCTGATACAGGTAACACTCACACACACTTGATACAGGTAACACTCACACACACCTGATACAGGTAACACTCACACACACCTGACACAGGTGACACTCACACACACCTGATACAGGTAACACTCACACACACCTGATACAGGTAACACTCACACACACCTGACACAGGTGACACTCACACACACCTGATACAGGTAACACTCACACACACCTGATACAGGTAACACTCACACACACCTGATACAGGCAACACTCACACACACCTGATACAGGTGACACTCACACACACCTGATACAGGTAACACTCACACACACCTGATACAGGTAACACTGACACACCTGATACAGGAAACACTCACACACACCTGATACAGGTAACACTCACACACCTGATACAGGTAACACTGACACACCTGATACAGGCAACACTGACACACACCTGATACAGGTAACACTGACACACACACCTGATACAGGTGACACTCACACACATCTGATACAGGTAACACTGACACATGTGATACAGGTAACACTCACACACATCTGTTACAGGTAACACTGACACACATCTGTTACAGGTAACACTGACACACCTGATACATGTGACACACACACACACCTGATACGGGTAACACTGACACACACCTGATACAGGTAACACTGACACATGTGATACAGGAAACACTCACACACCTGATACAGGTAACACTCACACACATCTGTTACAGGTAACACTGACACACCTGATACAGGTGACACACACACACACACACACACACACACACACACACACCTGATACAGGTAACACTCACACACACGCCTGATACAGGTAACACTCACATACCTGATACAGGTAACACTCACACACACCTGATACAGGTAACACTGACAGACATACAGATCCCTCTCTCCCCGGAGAAAACATGTAGTGTTGTGGTGCAGAATTGATCTTGTATGTGATGATAGTGTGGAGCAGCGAGGTGTAGCCAGGTGGACGCAGCAGATCCTCTCTTTTTCTCACAGTCGGCTGGAGAGCTGTCTCCCAATGAAATTCTTCTTTTTCCTGGCAGCAGGTTGATTTGCCAATGTACTTTCATGAGTCAGTTGACAAGTATTTAAGGGTTATATATTGAGTTTTCCTTCATTCATCATCCTTATCCTCCTCGGGTAATGGGGGGCTGGAGCTGATCCCAGCTCACGTTGGGCGAGAGGCACGGTGCACCTGGACAGGTCGCCAAGATATTGAAAATTCACAGAAAATAAACTATCAAAGTGAATGTTTTCTTTATTGAATTTAAGAAGTTAATTTATTGAAACTGTTGTTTTTTGTAGAGTCTAATGACTGTTGTTTAATTTCCTTCATCTCATCTGTTGTGATAAATCTGTTCAACTGGTTTAAATTCAACCAGTTAGAGTAAAAACAGTTTAACTGGTTTAAATTCAACCAGTTAGAGTGAAAACGGTGTTTGTGTGATAAAATCTGAGTGGTTTGAAGTTCACCAGGCGAGTTAACGGTGTGATAATTTCAGCCGTCAGTCGTCTGATCTAAAGTGTCTTTAAGTGAGTTCAGCCTCGTCTGCAGTCTGCAGATAAGATGAAACTTTAATGATCCCTGAGGGCAAAGTGAATAATTGTCTGTTAATTATTGGTGGCGTGTTAATTATCTCATGCAGCTCGTCTTGAATTCTTTCTGTATAAACTGCAGCGACAGAGGGAAAATCTTTTCAGCTTCAGTTTCTCTTCAAACATGTTTTCACTGAACAAAGAACCTGAATCTTCTGAGTCCACCGTGTCCCTGAAACACCTGTCTGGTCTGCTGTCTCTCTGCCTGTCTGTCTGTCTCTCTGTCTGCTGTCTCACTGTCCGTCTGTCTTGTGTGTGTCACTGATGGGGTTGGCCTGAGTTGCAACAGAGTGGCAGAGGTAGACTGGTGTTCTACTTTATGTTCAGCTGGTTCTTCATGTTCTACTTTACTAGTGCAGTGCCCGTAGGAAGTATGTATTAGTATAATTGGAGATTAAGTCGATTTTTCAATTATGGCCAAATGAGGTTGTGTGTTGAAGTGGGATGTGAGGTGTAATACTCTTGCATAGTGTTAATATACAAAGTGTATATACATGAATGTACATTGAGATATAAAAAGACACAGAAATAGTTATTTTAAGAAAAAGAAACTTAATCATTCAACATGGTTAGACATATATACAGACATAGATATAGAAGGGAATAAGTTTACATGCAGCACAAACAGATGGATGTGAATAATGTGAGTAAGGGTTATTAGCTGTGTTGTGGAATGTGTAGATTGATTGATAACTATTGTGTTTCATATATTGTGGCTATGCAGACCACTACAACGTCTGCAACTCCATAAAACACTTACTTTTCATAAGGTACCACACCTTCCAGCACATACACATTGAACATTGATATTCGCTGGAAACTATTTGAATATTATTGGAAAATCGAACCTTGTAGCGCACTTTAAAACTCCCAAAGATAGGTAGGCTAAATAGACTTACAGATGAGATGAGTAACGCCTGGATTCCACTGGATGCGTAACGACTCCGACAGGGGTCTGTCCGCAACGGCTGCGTATCTACGCAGTCCGTCAACACCCACCGGATCCGTCTGTGTCGGAGCTGTTGCGGACAGCAGAGTCCCGAGGACGCACGAGATCTCGCGAATTCACGCCTAATCAATTGATATAAGTGGAAGATAATCAACATCTCCTCGTTAATGACTGGAGACAAATCCAGCGACTCCGTCTTAACGAGCGCTAACGAGGTCGGCCGGCTTGTTAACGAGCCGGCCGACCTCGTTAGCGAACCCGAGGTATTTTATTTTGAAAATATACCGGTGGTTTATTTTGTGTCTGTGCAAGACTTCCTGTCCCGAACGATCTGCTCTGTGCTGAATTTATGCGTAGTGCTCCGTCGTCCGACAAAAATAGAAGCTCTGCGCAAGTGTTGCGAGGACTGTCGGATGGCCCTGCGTTGTCGGACTCATTACGCAGCGGATCTGCAGTCGGTGGAATCTCACACATTGATTATAATGGGTGCGTAACGGCTCCGACGACGGATCTGCAGCCGTTACGCATCCAGTGGAATCCAGGCGTCAGGGTGGAAATCCAGAGTGAATTGTGGTACTGACCAGGTGTAGGCCTATCATACAATGGGGCGGAGCTCCCCTAAAAGGGGGCGGAGCTCCTCTAAAAGGCGTCCAAAACAAAATGATATTTTGAAAAATGAATTCAAAAATCTTCAAAATCGAAGATGCACACCTTTGTGCCATGCGCAAGCCACATACGAAATCTGAGGTCAGTCTGACTAACGGTTACAGAGATATGAACTAGACACACATCCACACACAAAGATGCTTCTTGCTTTATAGATAGATGTTCTGCCAGTTCTCAATTTTCTGACTCTTTTTGTTTGCTTCTGGTTCTTGACATAACTTGTGGGTTCCTGCAGTTCTAAGCAGGTGACACAGTGAGGTCAAACCGTCAGATAAAGAGATGAAACTGGAGTTTTTTTGTTTCAGTGGGAACGTCCGGCTGTTGAAGTGGTTCCTTTTGCTCTTCCACTCTATCGTTCTTCACCTCTTCATCCTCCTTGTCCTCTGCCAAAGGTACACACACACACACACACACACAGACTAACACATACACACACACACACATTAGCATGATGCTAACATGCTAACATGTTTGCAGTTAGCTGAAGGATGGATCTCAACAGAGGAACTGAGCATGTTTCAGAGGAGAGACAAACCCCTCCTCCTGACCAATCACATCATCCAGAGGCCAGAGAGACACGCCCCCAGAACACATCTGCTGTTGTCTCCCTCTCGGCTGTCAGGTAAGAGACTTTCAGACTTTCAGGTGGGCGAGGGAGCCCCTCCTCCTCATTAATCATACAGGTGTAAATGGTTTTTGTTCTGGACTGTTTACATCTTACACTCACAGTTAGAGACAGACTCAGAGTTCGGAGACAAACTCAGAGTTAGGGTCAGAGTTCAGGGTCAGACTCAGGGTCAGACTCAGAGTTTGGTTCAGACTCAGAGTTTAGGGTCAGACTCAGAGTTTAGGGTCAGACTCAGAGTTCAGGCTCAGACTCAGAGTTAGGGTCAGAGTTCAGGCTCAGACTCAAAGTTCAGGAGCTGTAAAGACAGACGAGTGTCAGTCTGTCAGCTTCAGATGGAGGCGGAGCCACTGCAGAGAGAGAATTCTTATTTACATGTAAATGTAATGTGAAGGGCACCATTTCCTGTTGGTGACCAACCAGCTTATTCTGCTGCACGTCAGCTGGAATAGAACCAGCGACGTTTGGAGGCCAGATGTGTTTTGGGGATACTGCATTCACGTCTGCCATGTTGCCATGACAACAATACTCATTTCTGGGAGCTGATTGGCTGCATGGTTCGCTGTTCAGAAACAGTGAATGTGTGTTTTTTTCTGCTGAGACACACACACACACACACACACACACACACACACACACACACACAGTGCTGTCATATGTAATATAAAAGTGATTGGTCAATTTAAAATCATCCAGTGGAGCATGATGGGACATTTCTGCAGCTTCAGATCTCAGCAGCCTGAATAAAAACACTGTTTACATTGACATAAATGTTTTAATGTGAAAATCTGATTCACATTAAAATAAATTACCAGGAGTGTTGGAATGAGGTTTTCTTATGCAGTCACTTTACCTCCAAGGACTTAGTGGATGTTATATGAACTGCAGCTCCACAGGATAAATGGTGCACATGTTGTTAAAAAGTTTTGAAACCATATTTCTAGATGCTTTTTCAGATTGGGTTAACAACAACTTGATGGATGGATGAATGATAGTTGGATGATGGATGCATGGATGGATGGATGGATGGATGGATGGATGATGGATGGATGATGGATGGATGGATTATGGTTGGATGGATGGATGGATGGATGGATGGATGATGGATGGATGGATGGATTATGGTTGGATGATGGATGAATGGATGGATGAATGATAGTTGGATGATAGATGGATGGATGGATGATAGTTGGATGATGGATGGATGGATGGATGGATGAATTATGGTTGGATGATGGATTAATGGATTATGGTTGGATGATGGATGGATGGATGGATGGATGGATGGATGGATGACGGATGATGGTTGGATGGATGGATGGATGGATGGATGGATGGATGGAAGATGGATAATGGATGGATGGATGGATGGATGGTTGGATGATGGATGATGGATGAATGTCTCCCTCATTAAAACAGATTATTTTATGATGAAGACAGAAAGGGAAAACTGGTTTGAGTTTTATTCCTCAGCTGGTTTGCACTCAGATGTATTTGAGTCGTATTTTGTTCCTGAGAAATTTGTTTGAGAAGACGTTGAAATGCAGTCGGGGGCTTGTGGAAAAAAAACAAACGCAGATTAAATTTGCTTTTATTTGAGTGAACGTGGGCGAGTGTTCGTGTTGTAGACATTCTCTGGCAGAAGCTCTGTTTCTCTTCAGTTGACATGTTGTCAGGATTGATTTGTCACCACATGGTTACAGATGGAAATGTCAATTCTGCTAAACGTGGACGGAACAGCACAACGAATAAAAGCGACACTTGTAATGTCTCCAACAACGAGCCTGCCTTGTTGTGAAAAATGAATGAAGCCTAAATCCACGATTACATAACCACAGAAAAGAAGTGAATGCAGCAACAAGGAAACATTTTAAATTCTCTCAGAATAAAAATCAGAATAATCAAAAAAACAGGATAAGGTCATAAAACAGAACATCAGTGTCCAAAGCCTGAACAACTGTCGACAAACATGTTTTTTTTTCATTCTTTTACTCAGTTTCAGCTGTTTAATTTTCACTTCATGACAAAAAGAACTGACTGTTAAGTTTTCCAGCTGTGAAACACTGAGTACAGTTATTAATGTGAGAAGACTTGAGTCAAAAACACTCCTCATCGCCCTGTGAGGACAGGAGTATTATTATAAGAGTATTTATATAAGTATAGAAAGGGATTGACTGACAGGAGTCTGACTTTATATATGAACATACAGAATAAATTAATGACAGACTCACTGTGTTTACGTTTAATCTGCAGTTTTAAATAGGACTCTGACTCGGTGACTCGGTGACTTGGTGACTCTGTGACTCGATGTCACCAATATGTCCCCAGCAACGAGTGTCTTACTTCACGTTTGTCTGAACCACAAAGATCCAAATTTGTTTCTCTTTCGCTGTGTGCTGCTAAAACATTGTGACTGTGCTTCATTCAGACAGCCGCCCTGGTTTACCGGCCACACGGGAGGTGACGGGAGACTGTGTGTGTGTTTCTGTGTGTGTGTGTGTGTGTGCGTGTCTGTGTGTCTGTGTTTGTGTGTTTTGTGAAGTGATGTTTCTTGGCAGCAGTTCGGGTCATAAACACATGTGTGGGTGTTTAGCAGATGAGCTCTCTGACTGGCAGCTTTCTACCATTGGTGTGTGTATGTGTGTGTGTGTGTGTGTGTGTGTCAGTCTCTCCTGGAATCTGAATGTCTCATCATTAAAAATAAAAGTCAACCTCTGTGAACTGACCAATAACAGCTATTTTCACTCTTGATGATAATAATTATCATCATGTTTAAATTTGTAAAGCTTTAGTGACCAAGCAAATAAGAGGAAAATTAGAAAATCTGCTCTACCTCTCTTAATACAAACTGCCTGGAACACACAATCAATTTAAGATCTTTTATTGAGTGTCAGGAAATGCCTCAGTAAGCCCAAATAAGGGCGTCAGATGAGCTGCTGACGTTTGATGTTAAACTCAGAATTAAGAAAAGAAAGAATGACAAACAAACAACCCAAAACAAACAGAAGATTTCAGAGACTCTTCAGCTTAATTCATTTATTCATTCACTTTTTACGAAAATCAAGAAAGAAAAACTTAAAATAAACACCATTACAGTTTAAGAACACGTCATGTGATCGTGTAACGAGGTGACCTGCTGACATTAAAGAGTGAATGAGTTATTATCGTGTTGTATCTTAGTTTTCTCTCATCCAGTTAATGTGCTGCAGCATCTCAGATGAGACTGTCAGGAAATTGCAGATAATTAACATGTATAATTTTGGGTAAATTTATCATTTTGGCGAGTTTGTCAACACGAGCAGAGCTTCCTGCTGCACGAAGCGTCTTCACACAGATGTTTTATTGTGACTGTCAACAGATTTAGGTCAGTGTTTCCTGAAAGGAGCGCAAACGTGTGGAGGCGGATGGATCTGCCAACACACACACACACAACCACACACACACACACACACACACACACACACACACACACACACACACACACACGCGCACACAGAGTTGCTAAACCAGCCCAGGCTCATCCTGATGTTTAAAACATGTTTGTCTGTGTCCAGGTCGAGTTAGAAGGGACACAACAAAGAACAGAGACACGGAGCCAGAGGACTCCTCCTCCTCCTCCTGCGCCTCCTCCTCCTCCTGCTCCTCCTCCTCCTCCCTCCCCCTGCACCTCCTCTCTGTGACTCCTCTCCGCCTGCCTCTCCTCGCTGCTCCTCCTCCTCCTACAGGTGAGTCTGCTCTCCTCTCCTTGTAACTTGATTTCTGCATTTCACTCAGTAACATAAATAAAACTCCCTGATTCACTTCCCGTTTCACTGACGTAATGAAACAATTCTAATAATTCACAGATTCTTTGAGAGGCACTGATTTTTGTTAAAGGAAGGGTTCTGCATGTGTTTTCTGGATCCGCTCCAGGTTCTGGTTCTGTCTTGAAGTCTTGTTGCAGCTGCATTGTTAAACCTGTAGTCTTGTTGCAGCTGCATTGTTGGACTTGTAGTCTTGTTGCATCTGCATTGTTGGACTTGTAGTCTTGTTGCAGCTGCATTGTTGGACTTGAAGTCTTGTTGCAGCTGCATTGTTGGACTTGTAGTCTTGTTGCATCTGCATTGTTGGACTTGAAGTCTTGTTGCATCTGCATTGTTGGACTTGAAGTCTTGTTGCATCTGCATTGTTGGACTTGTAGTCTTGTTGCATCTGCATTGTTGGACTTGTAGTCTTGTTGCATCTGCATTGTTGGACTTGTAGTCTTGTTGCATCTGCATTGTTGGACTTGAAGTCTTGTTGCAGCTTCATTGTTGGACTTGAAGTCTTGTTGCAGCTGCATTGTTGGACTTGTAGTCTTGTTGCAGCTGCATTGTTGGACTTGTCGTCCTGTTGCAGCTGCATTGTTGGACTTGTCGTCCTGTTGCATCTGCATTGTTGGACTTAAGTCTTGTTGCAGCTGCATTGTTGGACTTGTAGTCTTGTTGCAGCTGCATTGTTGGACCTGAAGTCTTGTTGCAGCTGCATTGTTGGACTTGAAGTCTTGTTGCAGCTGCATTGTTGGACTTAGGTCTTGTTGCAGCTGCATTGTTGGACCTGAAGTCTTGTTGCAACTGGATTGTTGGACCTGAAGTCTTGTTGCAGCTGCATTGTTGGACTTGAAGTCTTGTTGCAGCTGCATTGTTGGACTTAGGTCTTGTTGCAGCTGCATGTTGGACCTGTAGTCTTGTTGCAGCTGCATTGTTGGACTTGTCGTCCTGTTGCAGCTGCATTGTTGGACTTGTCGTCCTGTTGCATCTGCATTGTTGGACTTAAGTCTTGTTGCAGCTGCATTGTTGGACTTGTAGTCTTGTTGCAGCTGCATTGTTGGACTTGAAGTCTTGTTGCAGCTGCATTGTTGGACTTAGGTCTTGTTGCAGCTACATTGTTGGACTTAGGTCTTGTTGCAGCTGCATTGTTGGACCTGAAGTCTTGTTGCAACTGGATTGTTGGACTTGTAGTCTTGTTGCAGCTGCATGTTGGACCTGTAGTCTTGTTGCAGCTGCATTGTTGGACTTGAAGTCTTG
>NC_081537.1:7099206-7169206 GCF_030273125.1 Centropristis striata
TTCATATAACATAATGTAATACGATATAAAATTATATATTTTACAAAATCATATGACATAATAACAACAGACTTTGGGGGAAAACAGTTTTTATGTGACAGAAAAACTAAAATATTTAAATTGAAGCAGGTAAAATCAGATTTTAAGGGCTACATGTTTCTTCTCATTTTCATCTTCATGTCTCTCCTGCTGATTAATAAATAAAAGACAAATGTGAATAAATCATGAATGAAAAGGTAAAACTGCTGTAGTTTTAAATTTTTTACTTATAAAAGAAAGTCATGAAGTTCAAACATGAGAATGAAGACTAGAGGAAGTCATCATGAAAGCTCACAGCTAGTGATTCTGTAACTGACTATTAATTGGTCACAATGAAGTTTATTGATCGATCAGTTCAAGTGACTTCAGTGTGTCTTCAGTCATTCAGTATTTACCTGAAACCCCTGAGCTTTACCAATGTGTTTATATGTTAGGGGTTAGGGGTCAGGTTTTATTTGTTGGGGGTCAGGTTTTGTATGTTGGGGTTAGGGGTCAGGGTTTATATGTTAGGGGTCAGGGTTTATATGTTAGGGGTTAGGGGTCAGGTTTTATTTGTTAGGGGTCAGGGTTTATATGTTAGGGGTCAGGGTTTATATTTTAGGGGTCAGGGTTTATATGTTAGGGGTCAGGGTTTATATTTTAGGGGTCAGGGTTTATATTTTAGGGGTCAGGGTTTATATTTTAGGGGTTAGGAGTCCAGGATTATATGTTAGGGGTCAGGGGTCAGGGTTTATATGTTAGGGGTCAGGTTTTATATATTAAGGGTCAGGTTTTATATATTAGGGGTCAGGGGTCAGGGTTTATATGTAGGGGGTCAGGTTTTATCTGCTAGGGGTCAGGTTTTATACGTTAGGGGTCAGGGGTCAGGGTTTATATGTAAGGGGTGCCTCAAACTGGGGCATCATTAATATTGAACTCACAGTTTAAAAGTATGTTAAGATGGCTATCAGAAGTTAATTATGATAGAAAACAATCATTAGCCTACTCATGTTGAATGATATGACTTAATTTACTCAAGACACATCTGGATGGGGCAGCACTCTGCCAATTTAACAAAATCATTCTCATTAAATTACTAAATCAACAGGTTTGAACCCTGATTAATAATTAACTTGATTATAACCAAATTACCTTATCAATATTTAATAGATATTGAAGAATTTTAGAGTTCTTTACATAGAAGAGGTTGTCATCATCCAGTCATTAAATAGACAACAAGTATATTTCAAAAAGTATTTATTCACAAGAAAGCAAGTAAAATAAATCAATGTCTAAACAGACCATTGACACATGTGAATGACTGTTTGTGACAGAGGGGGTTTGAACAAAGCTCGGCCACATGACAACAGACAAAGCAGGCTGAACAAAAGGTGGCGGGGAGACACAAAAGTTGATCTGTATTCCATCTGAACTCGTGTTGAGGTCAGAACAAATGAGCATGTGCCTGAACTTTGAATTCCTCTTCAAAGATTCAACGTGTCGGAAAGTCAATTCAAAGTAAATGATGCTACTGTGTGCTGCTGGGATAGAAAGAGAACGGTGAGAAGACATGTGAGATGCTGCTGCCAATAATCTACACAGAAATCACAACAATAAAACTTCCTCCTACTCCTCCTGATGCCCTTACTGATGCTCCTCCTCCTCCTGATGCCCATCCTGATGCTCCTCCTCCTGATGCCCCTACTGATGCTCCTCCTGCTCATGATGCCCCCATTGATGCTCCTCTTCTTCCTGATGCTCCTCCTCCTCCTGATGCCCATCCTGATGATCCTCCTCCTGATGCTCCTCCTGATGCCTCTCCTCCCCCTCCTGATGCTGATGCCCCTCCTGATGCTCCTCCTGATGTTGCTCCTCCTCCTCTTGATGATGTACCTGAGGCTCCTCCTCCTCCTGATGCCCCTACTGATGCTTCTCCTCCTCCTAATGCTCCTCTTCCTCCTCCTGATGCTACTCCTCCTGCTCCTGATACTCCTCTTCCTCCCCCTAATGCTCCTCCTCCTCCTAATGGTCCTCCTCCTCCTCCTCCTGATACTCCTCTTCCTCCCCCTAATGCTCCTCCTCCTAATGCTTCTCCTCCTCCTCCTCCTCCTCCTAATGGTCCTCCTCCTCCTTGTTCTCTCCATAGTTCACTTCAGGACAAACACTGTCAGACATTTTTCTCACCGACTTTCTGTTTTTCGGAATAAAATTAGCAATCACCATCTAAGTTACATTAATACACACACACACACACACACACACACAAACTCAGTTAATTTAGTGAATAATTTCACAGCAGGTTTGCTCATTACAACGAGACCAGACTGGATATCCCTGATTAGACATGCAGCACACACACACACACACACACACACACACACACACACAGTTCAGTGTATTTTAGTTTATTAATAATTGAAGAGGTGAAGTTTGAGGAAAAAGCTGATTTATGACAAATTTTTCACCTCCTGAACCTCCTCCTCCTCCCCTCTCCTCCCCTCTCCTCTTTTCTCCTCTCCTCTCCTCTCTTCTCTTCTCCTCTTCTCTTCCTCTCCTCTCTTCTCCTCTTCTCCTCCTCTCCTCCTCCTCCTCCTCCTCTTCTCTTCCTCTCCTCTCCTCTCCTCTCCTCCATTGTGTCCTGTTCTTCTTCTTTTCCTCTCGTTGCTTCATCAGCTGTTTCCTCTCAGGTGTCTGGGGGACTGTTAGTGTGTGTGTGTGTGTACGTGTACGTGTGTGTGTGCGTGTGTGATCCATCACAGCCTTCAGCAGTAATGAACTAATTGGAGTTTTTCCCTTGAGATGCTGATGTTCCGACTTTCTGTGTGTGTGTGTGTGTGTGTGTGTGTGTGTGTGTGTGTGTTATTTTGTTTAGTTTTGTTTTGTTTTGTGTGTGTGTGTGTGTGTGTGTGTGTGTGTGTGTGTGTGTGTGTGTGTGTGTTTACATGACATTGTGAGGACTGTTAACCAGCTGGAGGTTCTCACAACTTAAAGAATAAATTATCGATTTACATTTGGAGATACTTTTCCATCATTACACAGAATTCATAATTAACTGTTATAATTTATCTACCCTAGTCTCTGACTGTGACTCCTAGTCCCTGACTGTGACTCCTAGTCCCTGACTGTGACTCCTAGTCTCTGACTGTGACTCCTAGTCTCTGACTGTGTCTCCTAGTCTATGACTGTGTCTCCTAGTCACTGACTGTGACTACTGGTCTTTGACTCTGTTTCCTAGTCCTTGACTATTGAACCCTAGTCTCTGATGGTGTCTCCTAGTCCCTGACTGTGACTCTTAGTCTCTGACAGTGTCTCCTAGTCCCTGACTCTCTCTCGTAGTCCTTGACTATTGAACCCTAGTCTCTGACGGTGTTTCCTAGTCCCTGACTCTGTCTCCTAGTCCCTGACTATGAGTCCTAGTCCCTGACTGTGTCTCCTAATTCCTGACTGTGTCTCCTAGTCTCTGACTGTGTCTCCTAGTCACTGACTGTGACTACTGGTCTTTGACTCTCTCTCCTAGTCCTTGACTATTGAACCCTAGTCTCTGATGGTGTCTCCAGTCCCTGACTGTGTCTCCTAGTCTCTGACTGTGTTTCCTAGTCCCTGACTGTGTCTCCTAGTCCCTAACTATGAGTCCTAGTCCCTGACTGTGTCTCCTAGTCCCTGACTGTGTCTCCTAGTCCCTAACTGTGACTCCAAGTCCCTGACTGTGTCTCTTAGTCTCTGACTGTGACTCCTTGTCGCTGACTGTGTCTCCTAGTCCCTGACTGTGTGTCAGTTGATGTTATGTCATATATATTATATGATATCATATGATTACATCTGAGTGTGTAGAAGTCCATCAGTTTATTTATATATATTTTTTCTTATAAATGATCAAAACATTCTGTTTTAATTACGTTCTTTATCTACGTTCTTACGTTTATCATTACACAGAATTCATAATTAACTGTGATCATTTATCTACCCTAGTCTCTGACGGTGTCTCCTAGTCCCTGACTGTGACTCCTAGTCCCTGACTGTGACTCCTAGTTCCTGACTGTGTCTCCTAGTCTCTGACTGTGTCTCCTAGTCACTGACTGTGACTACTGGTCTTTGACTCTGTTTCTTAGTCCTTGACTATTGAACCCTAGTCTCTGACGGTGTCTCCTAGTCCCTGACTCTGTCTCCTAGTTCCTGACTGTGTCTCCTAGTCTCTGACTGTGTCTCCTAGTCACTGACTGTGACTACTGGTCTTTGACTCTCTCTCCTAGTCCTTGAGTATTGAACCCTAGTCTCTGACGGCGTCTCCTAGTCTCTGACTGTGTTTCCTAGTCCCTGACTGTGTCTCCTAGTCCCTGACTATGAGTCCTAGTCCCTAATTGTGACTCCAAGTCCCTGACTGTGTCTCTTAGTCTCTGACTGTGACTCCTTGTCGCTGACTGTGTCTCCTAGTCCCTGACTGTGTGTCATGTTATGTCATATATATTATATGATATTATATGATTACATCTGAGTGTGTAGAAGTCCATCAGTTTATTTATATATATTTTTTCTTATAAACGATCAATACATTCTGTTTTATTTACGTTCTAACTTTCTGTAAATATTTAGCGCTTTCTGATTGGCTGTCTGACGGTCATATGATCGACCTGTGTGTGTTATTAAAGTTTCCGGTGTTTCATCGCCGTGGTTACTGCATGGTGATGATGGTGACAGCTCTGTGTTTCCACGGCAACCATGGACCTGCTTTTATTTCCTGTGATTGGTCGTTTTAGTTCATTACGTTTTATACTGAAACTGACTTAGAAACCAGGACAGAGGGGGAGACAGTGGGAGACGGGGGGAGACAGATGAGAAGACAGAGGGGGAGACAGTGGGAGACGGGGGGAGACAGATGAGAAGACAGAGGGGGAGACAGAGGGGGAAACAGGGGGTGAGACAGGGTGAGACAGAAGTGTGAGACAGGGGGGGATAATAGAGAAAAGGTAGAAAAATAAAGAAATAAATCGGATTAGAAAGGAAGGATGAGAAGAGGAAGTCAAAAAATTAGATTGAGACACTTCAAAAGAAACTGAGCTACCTACTGCTGAGAGAGAATGTGCACATCAATGTGATTTTAGACAAAGCCGCTTCACACACACACACACACACACTCACACACTCACACACACACACACACATTCAGATGCAGATGAATCGTTCCTTCATTTCCCGACTGAAAACGAGCGAGACGTTAACAAACCAGAAGATGAAAGGTGTCTCCTTCTTCTCCCATGACGCCGCTTAGACGATTACGTACCAACATACCTGTCAATCATCTGTTGTGTGTGTGTGTGTGTGTGTGTGTGTGTGTGTGTACTGATATCCCGACTTTGAATGTAAAACAATGGGTCCTTAATCTCCCATAATGCACCTGTTGTCTGTCTGATAAACAGCTCTTCCTCTGGAGAATAAAGTCTGTTAATTTGATCGATGTTTACATTTAAAGTCTGTTAACGGTGATGTCAGCAGCTCTCTGGACTTCAGTCTCTTTTTATTCTGCTTTTTATGATAATTCACCTCCTGCAGCGCACCCTTGTGGAGGCAGTTGTCTTTGTGCTGATGAATGTATGTTACAGAACATAATATCCTTTGATGTCTCCATGGTTACAGTCCTGAACGATGGGTTTAAGAGGAGCTCAGTGAAGCTGATTGGCTGTCATGGGATATATTATATCAAATACAACATTTTGTCTGGATTAACAAATCAAAAACTAAATCATGATGATCAGAAATCTTTGGGTTCTCGGATCATATCCGAATTTAATCGAATCCAACCAAGATAATCCTGTGAGTTTATTTTGAAATACGGACCCCAGGCGAACACCAAATCAGTCAATTCACTAAAACGATGTCACGTTGTAGGTGGAGCTTACTGGCAGTGGGAGGGACTTCATATACAGAGAGACAATGGGGTGTGGCCCATTATTATAACCAATCAACGGCGTCGAAGGGCATGGTCAGGACCAACCATCAGCCTGGGGAGACGACTGTCTCCACCCACACAAGTACGTTACACTGTCGCATTTCAAACCAGCAAACACACCACAGACATACAGTGACTCTGAGGTAGAAGACGTGCAGTGACTCTGAGGTAGAAGACACCCAGTGACTCTACTGTAGAAGACGTGCAGTGACCCTGTTGTAGAAGACATACAGTGACTCTGCTGTAGAAGATGTCCAGTGACTGAGGTAGAAGACGTGCAGTGACTCTGCTGTAGGAGACGTGCAGTGACCCTGTTGTAGAAGACATACAGTGACTCTGCTGTAGAAGATGTCCAGTGACTGAGGTAGAAGACGTGCAGTGACCCTGTTGTAGAAGATGTCCAGTGACTGAGGTAGAAGACGTGCAGTGACTCTGCTGTAGGAGACGTCCAGTGACCCTGTTGTAGAAGACATACAGTGACTCTGCTGTAGAAGATGTCCAGTGACTGAGGTAGAAGACGTGCAGTGACTCTGCTGTAGGAGACGTGCAGTGACCCTGTTGTAGAAGACATACAGTGACTCTACTGTAGAAGATGTGCAGTGACCCAGTTGTAGAAGACATACAGTGACTCTGCTGTAGAAGATGTCCAGTGACTGAGGTAGAAGACGTGCAGTGACCCTGTTGTAGAAGATGTCCAGTGACTGAGGTAGAAGACGTGCAGTGACTCTGCTGTAGGAGACGTCCAGTGACCCTGGTGTAGAAGACATACAGTGACTCTGCTGTAGAAGATGTCCATTGACTGAGGTAGAAGACATGCAGTGACTCTGCTGTAGTAGATGTCCAGTGACTCTGAGGTAGAAGATGTGCAGTGACTCTGCTGTAGAAGATGTGCAGTGACTCTGTTGTAGAAAACGTGCAATGACTACTGTTGAGGACGTGCAGTGACTCTGCTGTAGGAGACTTGCAGTGACTCTGAAGTAGAAGATATGCAGTGACTCTGAGGTAGAAGATGTGCAGTGACTCTGAGGTAGAAGTGGAATAGACAACCCCTTTTTATCTGTCTTACAGCATTGTGTATTTGGACCTGTCTCTTCCTCTCAGCTCTGCAGTGATAGATGCCCTGTCTTACCCGTCCAGGTGAGCCTGTCTGTCTGCCCTTTTCGCTGTTTGTTTGTGTATCTTTCTGTCCATTTCACTTTCTGAATATGTGATATGTTTTTTCTCTTTCTTCAGGTGATGAGAGAAGTTCATCCCTCCTTCTTTTCATCTCGGTTTTCTTCCAGATTCACTCTGCTGACAAACTACAGGCACAGTAAGAAATGTCTGTCTGTCTGTCTGTCTGTCTGTCTGTCCGTCCATCTGTCTGTCGCACAACTCTAACTTTACTGCTTCTAGCATCACAATCTACTACTGTCAGAGGCAGAGGTGCATTGTGGGTAATGTAGGCACCATGTTTTGACAAGGAAGAAAAATATCTAAATGATAACATTGTATTTCCGATTCTGCTGCATCAACACTGATTCTCATTGTGAGAGTGATGAACCTGTGCAGGAAACCTTTAGAGGTAGAACTCAGCGACGATTCGAGAACAAACTCATCAGGAGTTTTTCACTGGAGACAGAAACAGAGTCATGTTAACTTCAGGTTCTGTTTGTCTGCAGAGTTAAATTCTGATCTGACTTCAGGTCTGTCACAGATGGTTTCTGACATCATGGTCACATGACCACGTGTCTGCTGTCACTATGTTTCATCTTCTCACGGAGGATCAAAGTTCGCCTCCGGAGCTCTCTTCATCTGTCATATTGTATCAGTTTATTTTCCTCCAGCTGAAGAGCTCTACTCTCAGAAACTCAGAGAATCATCGGTAGTTAGTGGAGGAAAAGTAAAGGTTTGAATCTGACTTGGAGTGTTAATGTGGATCCAGTTCAGATCCAGTTGAGATTCAGTTCAGATCCAGTTCAGATTCAGTTATGGTTCAGTTCTGATCCAGATCAGATTGAGTTCAGATCCAGTTCTGATCCAGTTCTGGTCCAGTGGAGGTGATCAGTGACTGTTTCAATAAAGTTTTGTTATTTGTGTCTATCAGAGAAGCGATGGCTGAGAGGAGATAAAGTATCTTATGGAAGAGCGTTGCTGCTGCGGACGGAGAGAACGACAGACGACAAACAGGTAAATCATGCAGTTTGTGCTGCAGGAGGCGGAGCTTCAGTCCAGTGGCTCAGGCTGCTCCAGAGGGTCGGCAGATAAATCTGAGCTTGCATGATTCACGTTCAGGAAGAAGAACTTTTTGCAACTATTTACCTTAAAATCAAGGGTTGGCAGTCTTTAGGGATAACATGACAGAAGAAACAACATTATGGAGGAAAAGGAGACCGAGCAAGAGGCTGCCTGACTAGAGAAAATCTCAGACTTTTAGATAAATGAATACACGGTGAGCTGGATGACCTCTGACCTCTGAGTGAAGTCAACTGCTTTCTGTTGGCGTCTCATCAGAATAAATGTTTCTGTTCATATTTTCAACCTGAACCTGATCAGATGTTATTGATCACTGATCAGTCAGATAGCTGACTATGTCATCTCCCCTGATGACTTAATCATCAGTGTGTGTGTGTGTGTGTGTGTGTGTGTGTGTGTGTGTGTGTGTGTGCGACAGTGTGTTGGTGTGTCTTTAGACCGAGGACAGAAGGAGGACGAAAAGGAAGGAAGTGAACAAGGAAGGAAAGACAAACGTCCTGTTGCCTCCACACCTGTCCCAGGGTCGCCATGGTAACTGCTGCTCTGTCTTTCTTGCACACACACGCGCGCGCGCGCGCACACACACACACACACACACACAAAATTCAAAGCATATCGTTGTATCCAAGTTGCAGAACGTCTGTCTGTCTGTCTGTTTGTTTGTTTGTTTGTTTGTTTAGATGTGTGGACTTAGGGTTAAACAGTCTCAGCTGTTTGTCTTTAGGAATAAAAAGCTGTTAATTCAAACATTATAATCATGAACTGGTTCAGATCTGAAACTGTCACAGAATGAAGGAAACATCCAAATATAATTTGTTTTTGGCTACTTCAAAAATAAATTATTTTAAAGCCTATAATCTCTGATAACAGGCTTACATAAGACATTTCCAATCAGTATTCTATTAGCTGCAATCAGTTTAAAACGGACATCAGATAATCAGGAAAAAGTACAAAACATAACGTGATAACATTGTTTTCTGAAGGAATTATACAGCACTTCAGTCTGGTAGAGCAGTCCAGCTCCAGGTGCAGAAGAGGGGGGTAGCCGTGTGGCTGCAGGTCCTCTTAACTCTGGAGCCCCCGGAGAGGGAGTCTGATCCAGGAGGGGGACTGAAGAGGGGAGAGCTCCAGGTTTTATAACCTGTGGGACCACAGGGTTTCTGGAGTTCAGCTGCAACTTTAAGAGGCTTCAACTGTAAAATTCTGTAGAACTGTCCAGTATGGCCCTCTCCGGTCCCAACAGCAGTGTGTGTGTGTGTGTCCAGGTGTGTCGTGTGGACCGGAGACGACCGCGTTTTCTTCTTCAATCCTACAATCCACCTGTCTGTCTGGGAGAGACCGGGGGAGCTGATTGGTCGAGACATCAGTGGCATCATCGAGGACCCGCCCCACAAGAGGAAAAAGACAACACCTGCTGGTCTGTCATCTCACCTGTCTGTCTGTCATCTTACCTGTCCGTCTGTTATCTCACCTGCCTGTCAAACTCACCTGTCTGTCTGCCATTTCACCTGTCTGTTTGTCATCTCACATGTCTGTCTGTCAAACTTACCCATCTTTCTGTCATCTTACCTGTCTGTCTTCTCTTTTTCCCAGACAGCAGCTCCAGCTGTCAGTCACCCGGTCTCCTTGGTGAGGATGAAGATGATGACGATGAACGCAGCTCCAAAAGGAATAGGTGAGTCTGATTCAGCCAATCAGAGGGCAGAACAGAGATCAGGTCAAAGGTTAACAGGTTTTTGTTTGTTGTCTTGTGATTCTGACCTGCTGATTGGTCGTCTTCCAGATTCTCTCACCTGTCTGTCTGCCTGTCTCTCTCTCTTTTTAGAATAGAGGAGCCAATGTCTCTCGTCCCCTGTCCAGGAGAAGCTAAGCTCCTCCCCCTGGAGCTTCGTATCGCTCATTTCAGAGAAATGATGCTCGAGAGAGGGGTAACACACAAACACACAGAAATATATTTACATTTTTATATGTCAAGGTCAAGGTCAAGGTCATGTTTATTTCTAGAGCACCTTTTATACAACCGAGGTTGACCAAAGTGCTTTACATAACTGAATAACAACAACAACAACAAAATCCAATCCAATACAAGATACATAATTGAATAACAATAAACTCACAAATAAAAATAAAAGACAATTTGATCTAATAATATATTACATGAGATGTGCAATACAACATACAGAAACAACTTTCTTCTCACACAGGTTCGAAAGCCTGGGAGAAAAAATGAGTCTTAAGAGATGATTTAAAATTGTCCAAAGTTTTTGATGACCGGATATGCAGCGGTAAACTGTTCCACAACTTCGGGGCAGCCACTGCAAAAGAGCGATCGCCTTTTGTTTTTAGCCTGCATTTAGGCACATCCAGGTTTATGTCATGTTCATGTGATCACTAATGGTATATAAGACAAGACAAACTGTTCATGTGATCACCTCATGGTATATAAGTCAAGACAAACATTTCATGGTGGTGATGATCAGACGGGTTTGAGACAAAAGATTCTGATGCTTTTAATTTTTAGTCCACTGTGAATTAGAGGGTCGCCGGTTCAACTCCGGCCTGCGACTCTTCCATGTGGATTTTGCATGTTCTCCCCATGTCAGCATGGGTTCTTTCCAGGTTCTCCGGCTTCCTGCTACAGTCCAAAAACATACACTTAGGTTGCACTAATTGGCCGTAGGAGTGAATGAGAGTGTGATTGTCTGTCTCTTTGTGTCAGCCCTGTGATAGTCTGAAGACCTGTCCAGATGTACACCCAGTGTCAGCTTAGCTCCACCCCCAGTTATCCGCAACCCTGAGTGCGGATAAGCGGTTAAGGAGAATGAATGAATGAATGAATGAATGAATGAATGTGAATTAGCGTCACTATCAAAGGTGTTTATATCTCCTGCTCTCTGTGCTCAGGTGTCAGCGTTCTCCACCTGGGAGAAGGAGCTCCACAAGATGGTGTTCGACCCCCGATACCTGCTGCTGACCTCAGAGCAGAGGAGACAGGTGAGTCATTATTAGTTACACCTGACAGGTGAGTTATTATTAGTAACACCTGACAGGTGAGTTGTTATTATTAGTTACACCTGGTGACCTCAGAGCAGAGGAGACAGTTTATTAATTACACTATTCTGACATCAATACACCTCTTTATGATCTTACTGTGACATCAGTCTTACCTGTGTGTGTGTGTGTGTGTGTGTGTGTGTGTGTGCAGGTGTTTGAGCAGTTTGTGAAGAGCAGGCTGAGAGACGAGTACAAAGAGAAGAAGAGTAAACTGCAGAAAGCCAGAGAAGAGTTCAAACAGCTGCTGGAGGACGCCAACATCACCAGCAGGTTTCACTGCTGATTATTAAACCTGACCTCACCCCTCCTCACCCTGGTCCTCCTGCTCACCCTGGTCCTCATCCTCACCCTGGTCCCCCTCCTCACCCTTGTCCCCTTCCTCACCCTGGTCCCCTTCCTCACCCTGGTCCCCTTCCTCACCCTGGTCCTCCTCCTCATCCTGGTCTGCCTCCTCACATGGCTGGTAATGTATAAATGCCCCCTTTAGGAGGACTCACTCAGTTTTTTTTTGTTTTGTTTTTCAGATCGACCTTTAAGGAGTTCTGTACTCGTTACCGTGGTGACCAACGGTTTGACGCCCTCAGCAGGAAGAAGGAACAGGAGATACTCTTTCACCATTACATCACTTCCTTGAAGAAACGAGACAAGGAGAACAGAGCCAGACTGAGGAAGATGAGATGAGACGGCTGCCTCAGAACCGGACAGAACCATCTAGAACCTTTGTAGAACCCATCCAGGCCCTTCCAAACCTTCCAGAACCTTCAGACAAACCTCTAAGGACCTTATGTTCCACCTCACTGAGCCAATCCTGAGATCCTGACTCTGACTGATCAGTCCTGGTTTCAAACTGGACCAGAACCACTGGATCCAAGTTGCAGACTGAACCACCAGACCAGAGACTGGATGGAACCACAGAGATCAAACTGGGACCAGAGTGGTTCTGACATTTTGCTTGTGGTCTGCGACCAGCAGACTGACACCGGTTTCTGTATTCTTGACTGTTGTGGACTGATGTCATCTGGACCCACTGAACTGGTCCAGAATTGGTCTAGAACTGGGCTGAATCACACACAGACCTTAAAAGATCTGAGCCAAGTTGAACCAAACCGAACTGGACTTCCAATAGAATAAGAGCACAAAAAAGTTTGTCTCATCTGTTTGTCCCTCTGCCCTGACTGGATCAATCATTTAGTCAATCAATCAATCAATCAATCAATCAATCAATCAATCAATCAATCAATCAATCAATCAATCAATCAATCAATCAATCAGTCAAACAAACGGTCATCCAGAGCCGGGTCGTGGGGGTCCCTCTCCTCAGCAATGCTACAGCTCTCCTGGGGGAAATGAGGCCAGATATATAATTAATATATATATAAGATATATAATCTCTCCAGTGTGTCCTGGGTTGATCCCAGGGCCTCCTACCAGCTGGACACCTCTAACAGGAGGGACCCAGGAGATCCTGATCAGACCACCTCAGCTGGCCCCACACCGGTACAGCGCCGCATCACTGCTGATGCCGCACCAAATTGTCGGTCCATCTTGCGCTCCATACTCATAGGTCCCCAAACCAAAACCCCTCCTCCTCCCGACTGCACCTTGAGATCCTCCCCATGAAAATCACAGACAGAGTAGGTGAGCAGGTGAACAGCCCTGATAGAGGCCAACACCCACTGAGAACGTAAGCAAACACATCTGTCACTTTGCTTATATGAGGACCCCATACCCATAGTCCTGCAGTATCCTCACAGCACTCCCAGTGGGAGACGTTTGTATGCCTTCTCCAAGTCCACAAAACACACGTAGACTGGATGAGCAAACTCCCATGAGCCCTCTAGAAGCCCTGCAGGGTGAAGAGCTGATCTACTGGTCCAGGACCAGGAATTAATCTGCTCCTCCTGGATCTGGAATCTGCTTTCCCAGCAGTGTGATACCTCAATAATGACGATTACGCTGTCCAGTCCGCTTTTAAAAATAATGGGAACCTGGGAACCTGGTGTACCCAGTCACCCTCACTACAAGTTTGGGTTTACCAGGTCTGTCGAGCAGCCTCCCCCTCCACCTGAATTCTCCACACCAAAATTGTAAAATACATTAATGAACCGCCCTGTACTCTGACATGCTGTTTGTTGTGGCCAGTCCGTGACTAACACAGCAACAACAGAACACCACCCGGTTCCTCCAGTTCCTCCCAAACAATAGACCACTGGCCCACCCAGGTCCCCACTCCGCCCAGGTCCCCAGTCTGTCCAGGTCCCCACTCCAACTGCCGCCCAGTTTACTGTCTGACCCGACATGTTTTAAATACAGGAGTGTTCATTTGTGATATTTCTGAGACAGACGTGATTTCTGCGGTTTCCACTTTATTTATTTTTTTCGATCTATATATATTTTATCCATCATTTTATTGCACTATTTTATGTTAAGATTCTAATATTGTTTTTATTTGTGTGATCTTTTACATTTTTAAACAATATTGGAAAGATTTTATATGTTATTTAAAGATTTATCAGTCATGTGACTGCAGGCTCACAGCTGATTGGTTATAAGCTGCTGATGTCACCTTCATTCAGGTTAAATTACCCATAACCCTCAGATGCTGTTGCCATGGAGAAGAAGTCAGTCAGAGGTGTAAATGTTTTAGTGAGACGCATCATGGCAGTCGTAGTTCTGACTGAACTCTGATTGGACCAGCCAGGAGCAGGACCCGCCCCCCTCCTTCATGTTTTTATATTTCCGTTATCTGACGATGTAAGCCCCACCCCCTCAGTACCATGCTGAGCTGTGATTGGACATTTTGCGTCCTGATGTTGTGATTGGATGTTTTTCAGTGTCCTGACTTCTCATTGGATGATGTCTGTGCGTTTCATTGGTTGTCGTGTTTTAATTAAACTGTTCCTGCACACCTGCATCGCTGTGTTTACTGTTTACAGGTGAACTTCCTGTTTACGGGTGAACTTCCTGTTTACAGGTGAACTTCCTGTTTACGGGTGAACTTCCTGTTTACAGGTGAACTTCCTGTTTACAGGTGAACTTCCTGTTTACAGGTGAACATCCGGTCTACAAGTGAACTTCCTGTCTCACTGATAGGTCACATGACACACAGGTAGATACAGCTAGCGCGCTAATCTGTTAGCGTGTATATTGACCTCCCTCACCTCCTTCTCCTCCTCCTCTTTGTCCTGTTGACCTTTATTACATCTGAACTCGTGTTGAGGTTTGGAGGTCAGAACAAATGAGCATGTGCCTGAACTTTGAATTCCTCTTCAAATATTCAACGTGTCGGAAAGTCGATTCAAAGTAAATGATGCTACTGTGTGCTGCTGGGATAGAAAGAGAACGGTGAGAAGACATGTGAGATGCTGCTGCCAATAATCTACACAGATACCACAGCAATAAACTTCCTCCTCCTGATGCTCCTCCTCCTCCTGATGCCCCTACAAATTATCTCCTCCTCCTCCTGATGCTCCTCCTCCTCCTGATGCCCCTACAGATGCTCCTCCTCCTCCTGATGCCTCTACTGATGCTCCTCCTGATGCTCCTCCTCCTCCTGGTGCCCCTACTGATGCTGCTCCTGATGCTCCTGCTCATCCTGATGCCCCTACCGATGCTCCTTCTCCTACTGACCCTCCTCTTCCTCCTCCTCCTCTTCCTCCTCGTCCTCCTTCTTCTTTTCCTCCTCCTTCTCCTCCTGCAGTCCTTCTGCTCCTTCTTCCTCCGCCTCCTCTCCCCCTCCGCCTCCTCCTCCTCCTCTCCTCTCTTCTCTTCATATTAAACTGTCAAGTCATTTTGACAGTTTAATGTTTTTCTCCAGAAGCGTCTTTGAGTGTTTCACCAGCAAATTACCTGTCAGAGTGTGTGTGTGTGTGTGTGTGTGTGTGTGTGTGTGTGTGTGTGTGTGTGTGTGTGGTAACTGTTGGTTAAATTCCTCTTGCACTGATTGGTCGGTTGGGTTGAGTTGTTTCTCCTCCTGGATACAAATTCAGCTTTTAGATTCTCATTTGTATTCTGTCACACACACACACACACACACACCAAACACACACACACACACACACACACACACACACAGACCAAACACAGACACACACACACACAGCTTGTTTTTCTTGAACTTTCATTTTGTGGTTTTAACTCCACTGCTCCTCCTGGTGGCGTCTCGATGGTTTAGTGTCACCAGGTTAAACAGATAAACTTTTAATCTGAAAACATCTGATTCAGTGTGTGTGTGTGTGTGTGTGTGTGTTTGGACAATGCTGATTTCACAGCCGAGTCGTACACTTTCAATTTACGTCAATATTATTTACATGAATATAATTTGCATAAATATAATTTCCATACAGATGCTCGTCAGCGTGAAGAGAAACTGTTGAGTCATCAAACATCCAGATATTAATTTATTATTGAACTTCATGAAGCGTTTCACTGAATACTACTGAAGAACACAGTACACTAAATACTACTTAAGTACACATTACAATAAATACTACTGAAGAACAGAGTACACTAAATACTACTGAAAAACACAGTACACTAAATATTACTGTAGTATTTGTGTTCAGTATGAAACTGAAGGATTGTTTATTAATATTATTTTGTCTGTTCAGCAGCTGAGAAATGATCATAAACAGCTGATGAGATGAAGATGATGGTGTGATGAAGATTAAGATGATGGTGTGATGAAAAGGAAGATGATGGGGTGATGATGATGAAGATGATGGTAAAATAGAATAGAATAAAATAGATAGAATGCCTTTATTGTCACTATACCCACGTACAATGACATTAAAAGCCGACTCCAAAAAGCAGTGCAAAAGTAACTAAATTAAATATATATAAAATGTTAATATTAATATACAATATAAACACAGGTAAGTAAATGTAAAGAAAATATATACAATATAATATAAACATGGGCAAGAAAGGGAGGTGAGGTGCACAGGAGTAGCACATTGCCAGGTATTGTACCTTAAAAAAATATTGCACAGTAAGAGTCTGTGTGTCCATGTGTGAAATCAGTGCACATGAGAGTTCAGGGTGGTTATTGATTTTGGGAAGAAACTGTTTAACTGTTTGTTTTAGACCTGATGCACCCGTAGCTCCACCATGAGGGCAAAAGGTTAAAGGTCAGAGCCAGGCTGGAGCTGGAGGTGTAGATGTCCATCAGTGATTGGAGAGGGACGCCAATGATCGCTTGGGCTGCCGTACCACACTGGGATGGTGTGATGAAGATGATGGTGTGATGAAGATGAGGTGTGTTGATGATGAAGATGATGATGATGGTGTGATGAAGATGATGGTGTGATGAAGATGATGATGTGAT
Organism: Centropristis striata; assembly: GCF_030273125.1. Lineage (NCBI taxonomy): Eukaryota > Metazoa > Chordata > Actinopteri > Perciformes > Serranidae > Centropristis > Centropristis striata. Next base: position 7,115,784 of record NC_081537.1, read on the forward strand.
GATGATAAGGTGTAATGAAAATGATGGTGTGATGAAGATGATGATGTGATGAAGATGAGGTGTGTTGATGATGAAGATGATGATGATGGTGTGATGAAGATGATGGTGTGATGAAAATGATGGTGTGATGAAGATGATGATGTGATGAAGATGAGGTGTGTTGATGATGAAGATGATGATGATGGTGTGATGAAGATGATGGTGTGATGATCATTAAGGTGATGGTGTGATGATGATGATGATGATGATGTGATGAAGATGAGGTGTGTTGATGATGAAGATGATGATGATGGTGTGATGATGATGATGATGATGTGATGATGATGATGATGATGATGGTGTGATGAAGATGATGGTGTGATGATCATTAAGATGATGATGATGATGATGATGATGGTGTGATGATGATGATGATGATGATGATGGTGTGATGAAGATGCTGGTGGTGTGATGGTGCAGAGCGTCCAGCAGAGGGAGACAGAGCTCTGTGTGTGTGTGTGAGACTGAGGGATGCAGGAGGAGGAGGAGGAGGAGGAGAGGATGACGACAGAGAGGCTGCAGAGATGCTAACAGCTCCGACTCACAAACACACACTGACAGCAGCTACCTGCTAACTGCTAACACACACACAGACACACACACACAGACAGACAGACAGACAGACAGGCGGTCAGAGAGTGAGAGAGACAGGCAGAGAGAGAGAGACAGGCAGAGAGAGACGAGTGGAGGGAGGCTGATGCTGGCAGCACACACACACACACACACACACACACACACTGATACACACACACTGATACACACTGAGCTGCAGTGAAGCTAGCTGTTAGCATGATCAGTATAGGAGGCTAACCTACACACACACACTCACTCACACACAGAAATGCAGTGTCCGAGGCTTCCTATTGGACGGTGAGTGATCTATTGCTTTCCGTGTGTCTTCAGTTAGGCCTGAAAGTGTGTATGTGTGTGTGTGTGTGTGTGTGTGTGTGTGTGTGTGTGTACTGCTGCACTGTGTGAACACCTGAAACTGATGACGAGTGTGTGATGCAGAACAGGTGAACCAACGCTGACTGTTAGCCAAACACACACACACACACACACACACACACACACAGATACACTCTGTACTGCTGGTACTTTTGACAGGAAAGCTGTGTGTCCCTGTGTGGTTCAGGTCTCTGCGGAACCTGAAACAGAACCTGAGCTAAGACCGAACAATTACTCCTTTTCGACCCAGGCAGGTGCAGGGTCTTGGTCAGAGCTGGTGCTTGATCTCGAACCAGTTCTTTCTCTGTGGACATGATGTCTGTGGACATGGTCTCTGTGGACATGATGTCTGTGGACATGGTCTCTGTGGACATGATGTCTGTGGACATGATGTCTGTTGACATGGTCTCTGTGGACATGATGTCTGTGGACATGGTGTCTGTGGACATGATGTCTGTATACATGATCTCTGTGGACATGATGTGTGTGGACATGATCTTTGTGGACATGATGTCTGTGGACATGGTGTCTGTGGACATGATGTGTGTGGACATGATCTTTGTGGACATGGTGTCTGTGGACATGATGTCTGTGTACATGATCTCTGTGGACATGATGTCTGTGGACATGATGTCTGTGGACATGATCTCTGTGTACATGATGTCTGTGGACATGGTCTCTGTGGACATGATCACTGTGGACATGATGTGTGTTGACATGGTGTCTGTGGACATGAGGTGTGTGGACATGAGGTCTTTGGACATGGTCTCTGTGGGAGGTCTTTGGACATGGTCTCTGGGTCTCATGAGGTCTGTGGACATGATCCGTTCCTTGGCGTGGGTTTCCGGTGGGTTGAGACCTGATCGTCTCCCAGGCTTGGTTGTGACCACATGATGATGTCACTCATGTTTCTGAGGAATCATAATAGAACTCCACTGCGGTGCATTCAGGTGCTCCTCGGTAAAACCATTTCCAGTCTTGGTGAGCTTTAATTCGTCATTGTTAAGCTGATCTTTACAGTCTCTGAGTGACCACAAAGGAAACAGGTGAGACGGGAATCTGGACCAATAAGTTGTTGTTCTGACTTCATGTGAACTTTCTGTCATGTTCTAAATTTTCCAATTATTCTGACAGCACATGAACACAGCACAGAGGTCCTAGCAACTTATGAGATGTGTGTGTGCTCAGGTCCCGATGTAGCCAAACTTCTGATTGACAGCTCAGAGGGGGCGGAGCCTGCAGGCGGTGATGTCAAAGAGAGGAGCGGGGGGACGAGGGAAGGGGGAGCGACCTGACGCCATGGCAACTCTACAAGCAGCCAATGAGGAGCTGAGAGCCAAACTGACGGACATCCAGATAGAACTACAACATGAGAAGAACAAGGTGAGGACTACAGATCCCAGAGCTCCTCAGGGACCAGCTGACCTCTGACCTCTGACCTGTGACCGTCTGTCCTCAGGTGAGCCGCCTGGAGAGAGAGAAGAGTCAGGAGCTGAAGGCGGAGCATCACCGCGCCACACTCGCCGTCACGGAGCTGAAGACCAAACTGCACGAGGAGAAGCAGAAGGAGCTCGCTGTGACCCGCGAGACGTTACTACGGCAACATGAGATGGAGCTCATGAGGGTCATCAAGATCAAAGACGGAGAGATTCAACGTCTCAACTCTCTGGTCCTCACGCTGAGAGACGGGTCCACGGACAAGGTGAGACACCTGCCTGTCTGTCTGTCTGTCTGTCTGCACACCTGTCTGTCTGTCTCTCTGTCTGTAGTAAGTAAAGCAAATAAAAGCACAAATCTATAGAGTATAGAGATCTACAAAGTCTAATCTAATGTAGGCGAAAATGTGTGTGTGTGTGTGTGTGTGTGTGAGAGAGAGAGAGAGAGAGACTTGTCACACAAAGAGTCATAAAACTCATGCTGTGAAGGGATGACCTGGGCCTGGCTGTGTGAGCTCGTACAAAGCTGTGTTCTTGTTAAAGCCAACTTAAAGTACATTATGTAAATCAGTGTGTGAGCAAATCAAAGGTTAGTAAAGTTCGTTTCATATAAGACTGTATAAAGCAAGATTAACCTGAGGACCAGTAGAGCAGAGTTGTTCTGGTTCAGTCAGTGTCTGTAGGAAGTAGGTGTGGTTTCAGCTTGATTGACAGGTCAGACTGACATGTGATACATGAAGGTGAGGTGTTTAACCAAGAACTCAACCAGAGTGACTGTAATACTATGTCTGTCCTGTCTGTCCTCTCTGTCCCCTCTGACCTCTCTGTTCCCGTCCTCAGGTGAGGAGCGCCCTGCTGGTGGAGGTGGAGGAGGCAAGGAGGAGCTGGGAAGCGGAGCGTTGTCGCCTCCAGCAGGAGGTGCAGGAGCAGAGAGGAGCGAAGAGGAGCGTGGAGGAGGCTCTGCTGTCGGCTCAGCAGGCCTGCCAGGCCCGAGCAGCCGAACTGCGATCGGCTCATCACCAACACCAGGAAGAGCTTAACAGGACCAAGAGGGACTGCGAGAGGGAGATCCGCCGCCTGGTATGAGATGCCGCATGCTGTCTCCTCACATTTATCTCTGGGGACTCAGACATCTCCAGACACACTGATGTCCACAGCTGAGACAGGTTTCTGTGGTTCTGTCTCAGCTGGAATACTCTGTAGTGTATTCATAGATATTAAAGGTATTATAACCTGGTGGTAGACAGAAATAAGAAATTGTTTTTATATTTTAAGTTTCCTAGCTGTCTCCATGAGGCTCCGTAACTCTGTAACAACATATTTTAGAATCTAAAACCAGCTGGTTAAAGAAGACATCAGCGTCTCCTGACCGTCAGAGCTGAATCTGTGTTAGCTGCACCGCTAACTGTGCTAACTGGGTAACAACAACAACAGTTAGCTAGCGGCTATCTCTGCGATGACATCATCACGTATTCGAGTCCTCAAACTGACGTTTAATCAGCAACAAGAAGTCGTTCACCAGCCGCTAAAACCTCTTTATGTCTCTCCAGTCTGTTCCAGACCATAATATCCTTTCATATCACCGTGGTTACAACACCTCCTCCATCAACAACAAACAAACAAACAACTGCTTCACTTCTAAAACCTGTTCGGAGCATTATTATTTATTATACAAAACATTTATTACAAAGTAATATAAACTTATAAAGACTTTTTTAAGTCAATTCATCTCAAAAACAAATCACAACATCCAGACACTGTGGACAGACTGAGAGACTGTGGACAGACTGAGACACTGTGGACAGACTGTGGACAGACTGAGAGACTGTGGACAGCAGAGTCAGGACAGACTGTGGACAGACAGACGACAGTAGGGACAGGACAGACAGAGGACAGACTGTGGATACAAAACATATAAAACAGTTTCACTGATGAATGAATGAATCCATTCAAAGAAAAACAGACACAGAATGTTACAGACTGGTACAGCACACACACACACACACACACACAGACAGTTCAGTAAATCATGACGTTTGTCTGATCAGCGAGCTGATGATGTCAGGGCACCGCTGTGGCTCAGTCTAACGCCTGACTTATTTTAAAGAAAGTTAAAATAAATCTAATCAGATTACAAGTTTCAGTCCGAACATCTTCAGGTCCTCCATCAATCTGCCTGACCCCGCCCCCTACCTGTCTGCCTGACCCCGACCCCTACCTGTCTGCCTGACCCCGGCCCCTACCCTGTCCGTCTGACCCCACCCCCTCTAACCTGTCTGTTTCTCTGACCTGTCTGTGGGTCTACCTGTGAGTGTACCTGCCTGTCTCTAACCGGTCTGTCTCTCTAACCAGTCTGTATCTCCGACCTGTCTATCTCTAATCTGTCTGTCTCTCTGACCTGTCTGTGTGCAGATGGATGAGATAAAGCTGAAGGACCGAGCGGTCAGTGTTTTGGATAAGGCCCTGGGGCTGCAGGCGGGACACGCCCACCGTCTCCAGCTGCAGACTCAGGCTGCCGAGCAGCAAATCGCAGCGCTGAGAGATGCTCAGAGGGCGGGACTAACCCCCCCAGGCCACACCCCTAACCCCGCCCCTAACACTTCTCCTCACATCGTAAGCCCTGCCTCTCCTCGTACTGCATGTTAACTCCATGACATCACTAATCAAATGACCACTGCTCGACTTACAACTTCATCAGACCGCTATCGGTTGTTAGAGAAAGTGAAAACCAGGTGAACGTGTTGTGACGTCCGGCCGCAGACGTTGTCCACCAATCAGCTCTCTGTGTTTCTGTTGAATCGTCTAATGAAGTCGTTCAGCTGGAGGAGTCGCTGATTCTTCTTCTGTGTTTAAATGTTTCTCATAAAGTCGTCAAACAGCTTCATGTTCTTATTTTTCAGATATTTTTCATATTGATTCCGTGTGTGTGTGTCTGCGTGTGTCTGCGTGTGTCTGCGTGTGTGTGTGTGTGTTCAGTCTCAGGACGACCGGGACACGCGCAGGTTTCAGTTAAAAATCGCTGAGCTCAGCGCCGTCGTCAGGAAGTTGGAGGATCGAAACGCTCTGCTGTCTGAAGAACGCAATGAACTGGTAACACACACATGAACACACACACACATTTATCTGTCTTCACTTCTGAGGTTAGAACCCAAACTGGATCTCACAGTGACACAGTTCTCCTCTGGCTGTTTCTGCTACATTTAGATTTACCTTTTTGTATTTTTATTGTGTCTTTGTTCTCTGGTGCAGCTGAAGCGTCTGAGGGAGACAGAGAGTCAGTTTCTTCCTCTGCTGGACAAAAACAAACGTCTGAGCCGGAAGAATGAGGAGCTGGCTTTGTCGCTGCGTCGCCTCGACAACAAGCTGCGCTTCGTCACCCAGGAGAACATGGAGATGGTAACTATGGTAACTCTGACCCCGTACCGTCGCACGACACAATGCCCGACAGACCCGTACCCCACAACACCCAACAGACCCGTACCCCACAACATCAGACAGACCCGTACCCCACAACACCCAACAGACCCATACCCACAACACCAGACAGACCCGTACCCCACAACACCAGACAGACCCATACCCACAACACCAGACAGACCCGTACCCACAACACCAGACAGACCCGTACCCCACAACACCAGACAAACCCGTACCCCACAACACCCAACAGACCCATACCCCACAACACCCAACAGACCCATACCCACAACATCAGACAGACCCGTACCCCACAACATCAGACAGACCCATACCCACAACATCAGACAGACCCATACCCACAACACCAGACAGACCCATACCCCACAACATCAGACAGACCCATACCCACAACACCAGACAGACCCATACCCACAACACCAGACAGACCCGTACCCCCCAACACCAGACAGACCCATACCCACAACACCAGACAGACCCGTACCCACAACACCAGACAGACCCATACCCCATAACGCCCAACAGACCCATACCCACAACACCAGACAGACCCATACCCCATAACGCCCAACAGAACCATACCCACAACACCAGACAGACCCGTACCCACAACACCAGACAGACCCATACCCCATAACGCCCAACAGACCCATACCCACAACACCAGACAGACCCATACCCCATAACGCCCAACAGAACCATACCTACAACAGCAGACAGACCTGTACCCCCACAACCCAACAGACCTGTACCCCGCTCTGGTTCTGTGTTCCAGAGGAGGCCAAGTTCTCTGAATGACCTGGACCGCAGTCACTCCACCAGTTACCATGGTTACAGCCAGGACGAGAGAGAGATGGAGTTTCTACGGTTACAAGTTTCAGAACAACAACACATCATAGAAGACCTCTCCAAGGTATTACTACTACTACAATTTCTACTTTAGTTAATACTGTTAATACTTCAGTTAATTCTGTTAATACTTCATCTAATACTCTCAATACTTCAGTTAATACTGTTAATACTTCAGTTTATACTTTTAATACTTCAGTTAAACTTTTATAATATGTTATTAATATGTAATACTAATACTACCTGAACAAAGACAATCTTTCACATGCTCTCATACCTATAATACTGGTATGTTGTGGTAACAAGATTTCAAACCAAACTTTGTTTGCTTTCAGGCACTGGAGACAGCAGGTTATGTAAAGAATGTTATTGTAAGTATTTAGTAGTACTACCGTCAGTACTACTACATGTACTCTTAGTGTCCATGATGTTGTCAAATTAATGTTTAAAAAACACTGGGTGGGTGGCTTGGATGGATGGATGGATGGATGGATGGATGATCATGTTGCTGTGTGTTTCCTCCAGGAGAGAGACATGTTGCTGAGATACAGACGGGAATCAGTGAAGAGGAGACGGACCTTCAGAGCCTGCAGGGTGAGACTGTTCACCTGTGTCTTTGTCCTAATATTAATGTGACTGTTCTGTTACTACTGAGTGCAACTATTACTGTAACACACTGTTACTGTAACACACTGCTGCTGTAACACACTGCTGCTTGTATGTGTGAGGCATGGTACTTAATTTGCACATACACACTCAGCTTTTATACTTCTTCTGCAGGCAGTCTGAGCAGGCATCACTGCTTCAGTTTGATGATTTGAAGTTTTGTTCCTTTTCTCATGCAGGTCATAGAGACCTTCTATGGTTATGATGAAGAAGCGTCGGTGGACTCAGATGGATCATCTTTGTCTTTCCACACTGACAGAACTCCAGATACTGAACCAGATGAGGTACGCACACACTGTCGGCCGTGGGAACGCTAAGCAGTTGCACAACAGTGGATGATGGTAAATTCATGGTAAATGGACCTGCACTTATATAGCGCTTTTCTAGTCACTTTGCAACCACTCAAAGCGCTTCACATTACAGACTGCTCTCATTCACCCATTCACACACACATTCATACAGGTGCCACTTATAACATATACCTACCACCATTGGGAATTCATTCACACACCGATGAACCCAGGATGAGGAGCAATTTGGGGTTCAGTATCTTGCTCAAGGATACTTCAACATGTAGGCTGCCATGGTCAGGGATCGAACCACCAACCCTCCAGTCGCTGGACGAACGCTCTACCAACTGGGCCACAGCCACGCCAACGATGCCAACCTCTTCTATGAAAATAACTCAAAATCCTTCAACCTTTATTAAGTATTGATATTGCATTTGGTCATAGTTATTATCAGTTATTCCAAATTAATATATTAGTAATTTTATGAGACTGATTTAGTTAAATTGACAGAGTGGTGCCCTATCCAGACATGATCGAGAAAAGATTTAGTCATATTATTCGTTACAATTACTAATTATTTTTGACAATCTTAACTCACCTTTAAACTGAGAGAATATCTGTTTTTTGTGTTTCAGGTGTGTGTACGTGAGGAGGCAGAGTTTCGTTACCGTCAGCTGACTCAGGAGTATCAGGCGCTGCAGCGAGCCTACGCTCTGCTGACGGAGACAAGTGGAGGAAACTACGACGCTGAGAAGGAAATCAAGGTGACCCAACCTCTGAGCAAGGCAGCAACAGAGCCTAAAATCTGTATTACCAACACTAACAGTTTGATGGTTCGATTCTATTTGATCCTGTATATACAGCCCAAAATTACAAATCCCAAATTATTAGATGTAAAGATGAAGAGAGGAGCTCAGTCTAGACACAGTCTAGGCTAAGTCTAGAGCAGCATAACTACGGGCTGATCAGCATCAATTATAGGCTCTATCAAAGAACATAAGAAGAGGTACACTTAAAAAAGGAGAAAGTGAAACTGGAAGATGGTTCTACAGGAGAGGAGCCTGATTACTGAAGGCTGTGGTTCTTCAGGGGGAGACGAGGAACCACCCTGTGTTCTGGGAGCGCAGGAGAGAAGAGGTTTAATTACAGCTGACACATAAACTGTTAGTGATAACAGGTTGATAAGGTAACTCTAACCCTCAGAAACAGGAAGCAGGTTTACAGCAAGGCCGCAGCAGGTTGATGGTTATGTTCCCTGTGTTTCAGACCAGAGAGCAGCTGCTGAATGAAATCAGTCGATATGAAACCAGAGTTGCAGATCTGGAGTCAGCACTCAAACAACAAGGACTGGTAACTAACACACACACACACACACACTCAAATGAAACTTTTTCATACTTTGCTTAAATTAAACTTTTTCACCTGGTTTACCTGGCTCACCTGGTTCACCTCGGCCCCGTTCCAAGTAGAAGGTTCAACAACCTCTCAGTCTAGAGACTGAACTCTGAGCTGATTTAACTCAATCAACTCAGAGGAGGTTCACTCTGAGTAACAGCGTGCACCACGACTATAAACAGGCATCATTAACGATTCACCATGGCAGCAGCTAAAACAAGTAGTTGAATTGAGATCCTCACACGAACATACGATGAGTTACAACACAGTATAATAGTATAGTATAATATTACAGGTGAAAACTGGCAAAATGGGATTGAACCTAAATTTGATTAATTTAGTTGTAATCCTGACATGGAAGCAGCTGAAAATGAAATATAAGAACATAGTTCAACAGGTAGGACTGAGGTGTATTAGGCTCATGGCTTATTTAAAATGGCTTATTTAAACAAATGCAATGCAAATAATTTGCTTTGACATGAGAGCATGTCGACGTGTGTAATGTTTCAGAAGTCAGGCCGGAGAATGTTATGATAAAAAAATGGCTTCAGAAAACCGGCTACTTGGAACAGGCCCTTGGTTCACCTGGTTCACTGAGGTGCTGTCTGACTGTTTGTTTGGTGAAGCCAGATGATGAACAGATACTTTGGTGTGTTGAACTCGTAGCTCTAGGTTCAAACAGAAACAAACAGAAACAACCCATATGATTGGTCCATGGTCCAGGTGAGGATATTATCTGCATTCTGATTGGTTCCAGGCTAAACTCCTGTCATCATGCTGATCGGACGGGCAAAGAACCAATGAGAGCGAGAGAGAGGTAGAACAAACAGTAGAACGTAGAACAGAGTGACCAATCGTGTTCCATGAAGAGCCAGACAGCAGTACAGGTGTTTGTTTGTTTATGAGGCTGTTGTTTGTTTACAAACAGAACTGTAGATTCAAACCAATTGGAACAAAAACTCTGATCAGGTGATTCCACCTGCTCAGGTGAATAGTTTGAATAGACACATGCGGATTGTTGGCTCTCTCTGGTTCATGACCGATCACCTCCAATGTAGAACATAGAACATAGAACTCAGACAATAGGACATAGAACTCAGAACATAGAGCATAGAACAGGAACCCTCAAGGTTTGAGATCTAAGTAATACTTATTTAAGAACCGCTGACTGCTGTCTGTCTTCCTGTCTCTCTCTTCTCCTGTCTGTCTGTCAGGATGTGAAGTGGGTGGAAGAGAAGCAGGCGTTGTATCAGAGGAATCAGGAGCTGGTGGAAAAGGTGAAGCAACTTTATATATATATATGTATACGAAACTCATGTCTACATCATTCAGTGTGAATGTTTACAAACAGCCTTCTGGGATTTGTGAATATTTCTGACATGTTCAGGTGAAGCAGATGGAAAGAGAAGAGATGCAACTGGAGAACGAAATCCAGGACATCCGAGATCAGAACGAACTGCTGGAGTTCAGGATCTTAGAGCTCGAGGTAAACAACGACAGGTTCACACAGTCAGACAGAGGTAAACAACAACAGATTCACACAGTCAGACAAAGGTAAATAACAACAGGTTCACACAGTCAGACAGAGGTAAACAACAACAGATTCACACAGTCAGACAAAGGTAAATAACAACAGGTTCAAACAGTCAGACAGCGGTAAACAACAACAGATTCCAACAGTCAGACAGAGGTAAACAACAACAGGTTCCAACAGTCAGACAGAGGTAAACAACAACAGGTTCACACAGTCAGACAAAGGTAAACAACAACAAGTACAAACAGTCAGACAGAGGTAAACAACAACAGGTTCACACAGTCAGACAGAGGTAAACAACAACAGGTTCACACAGTCAAAGGTAAACAACAACATGTTCCAACAGTCAGACAAAGGTAAACAACAACAAGTTTACACAGTCAGACAGAGGAAAACAACAACAAGTTCCAACAGTCAGACAGAGGTAAATAACAACAGGTTCACACAGTCAGACAGAGGTAAACAACAACAACGTAGACAAGTGAAAGATTGAGATTGACACACGTCTGTCTCTATGGAAACCATTTTTGTTGTTAAGGAGAGGGAGCGACGCTCACCGGCCATTAACTTCAAACAACTACATTTCCCAGAAGGCCTCAGTCCTCTACAGATCTACTGTGAGACAGAGGGAATCCCTGTGAGTAACAGTACACCTGAGTACGCCTGTGAACACACCTGAGTACACCTGTAATCACACCTGAGTACACCTGTAAACACACCTGAATACACCTGTAAATACACCTGAGTAATCATGAGTGATATTTGTTGTTGTTCTTCAGGATATTGTGATCAGTGAGTTGATGAAGAAACTGGACATTCTGGGAGATAACGCCGTAAGTGTATGTTGCATTTATTTTGTACATGTATGTGTTTTATGTTTGGACCTGGGGCCTGTTCCAGAAAACTCTGAGTTTGTTAACCCTGAAATGAGGGAAACTCTGGGTTCCCGTTCCAGAAAGGGAGGTACCTTCAGTTCAGGCTGGGTTGCTGTGGTAACTGACTCTGGGAAGCTAGCCTGCTCTCTGCAGGTTTTCTTCAACAAACTCTGAGTTTCTCTGCATCTCCTCCTCTTTCAGAAACAGACACGTTTCCTTTCCTCACTGATTCAAAGCGCAGAAACACATTAATCAGCAGGTTACTGTGAGTCAGAATCACAATCGTGTTTGTATATTAGTTTGTTACACACTGACTGTGTAAGATTAACACTTTTATGCATCTGTGTCGTGTCTTTAAACCCTCCACTCTGACTCGGGCCCTTTTAACACTCTGCAAATTAATACTGACATTTAATCATGTAGCAGATGCTTTAATACGAGGCGACTTACAGAAAAAAGGGAAACAATCAAGATATAGTGTGATAAGAGGCGTTAGTGCAGCAATAAGTGCTAGTGAGGATTCTTTAAGGAGTAGAGTTGTGGTGTGGTGCTAGGAGAGAAGGTCCTCTCTGAAGAGCTGGGTCTTCAGGAGGTTTTTAAAGGTAGAACACACATGGACAAGCTCTCACATCGGAGCAGAGGAGAGTTTTCTTCATCATGTTGATGCAGAGCAGATCAGTAAAGCTGTAGTCTGCAGAGTAAAAAGGAAAGTGACCCTGGCACTGAAACATCTACTGAAATCACTCAAAATATTAATCAAATGAAATCAGCCCTGAGCCTATTCCACCTCAGTCCTGCTGTTTGAACTATGTTCTTATATTTCATGTTCAGGATCACAACTAAATGAATAAAGTTTAGCTTCAAAACCATATCACCAGTTTACACCTGTAATATTAGACTTGTGATGAAATCTGAGATAAATAAACTAAATTCAAGGCAGTTGATTCTCTCTGCAGATGCATCTGCAGATGCAACCGTGATGCTTTTTATTTCTAAACATGTGTTGTAACTCGCATTAGGATTTACAGTTCAACCATTTGTTTTATCTGTTGCCATGGTGACTCTGCCTTTTAACAGCAGTGGTGCTTCACTCAGATATATCCCGCTGAACTGATCAGCTGTTCTGGAAGCAGAAACTCAGAGTTTCCCATCTGAGGGTAAATCAGCTCAGAGTTCATGTTCAACCCTGAGATTGTTTGGGCCCTAAACTACGATCAGAACCAGCAGGTCGCTCAGTTTACTCCACTCCTCCTTCTGTTGTTCACTCATTGATGTGTTTTAATAGATTATTATGATGACACGTTGATGTTGTCTCATGATTGACAGACAGATGACTAAAAACATGGCCGTGTTGTTGATGTGTTGTTATTGTTGTTGTTGTTTGTCTTCCTACAGAATCTGTCCAATGACGAGCAGGTGGTGGTGATCCAGGCCAGGACGGTGCTCACTCTGGCAGAGAAGGTGAAACTGCACCAGCCTTCAGAAGCTTCTGTTGATAAAAGTCAGTGTTTGAAGTATCTAAAAGTCTGTCTCTACCTGTCTGTCTCTGGTCAGTGGTTGGAGTCTATCGAAGTGACGAAGTCGGCTCTGCAGCAGAAGATGTTGGACATTGAGAGTGAGAAGGTGAAAAATAAAACAAGTCAAATAAATAAAACACAAAAATCATTCACCATTTTGGAAATGACCACACGCATACATCAGTGATTGGTGTTGTTGTTTATTATTATTATTATTTTCTCAGCCTGAATCAGATATTGATGGCAGATCTAAAATCCATGAGGAGAGCTCAAAGTAACAGTTGTTCTGAAAAGTACTACAACTTGACATTTTGGAAACTCGTTTGAATTTATTATTGCCAGTCGTCATTTGGGTTCAGATTTTCTGCTTTACATGAATTTGCTGCCAGCTGAATGAAACAGAAGGTTGTTGGTGTGATAGGTGACCTTTGACTCATGTGTGCTGTTTGCTAGGATCTGTTCAGTAAACAGAAAGGTTACCTGGATGAAGAGTTGGACTACAGGAAGCAGTCCATGGATCAGGCACATAAGGTCAGTTTGACGAGCTAAAATGAGAAAAACAAGTAGCCAGCGTTTGGCATCTTTCATGACCAACATGTGCAACATTAGATCATTTTCTTCTTGCTCATTTGAACGTATTTGACACATTCATGTACACACAAGAGCCCCAACGAGTCTGAAATGCATCTCTAAATTATGAACAACATGTGTGCAAAATGTCAGTGCAGTAATCCAATAAGCGCAGCCAGTAAAAACAGAATTAACAGTTCCTCTTTATTACCTTTTGGAGATGGTTTCCTAAACATGGTTTCTAAAACATGTCATTGATCAGAGGATCCTGGAGCTGGAGGCCATGCTGTTTGAGGCTCTGAAGCAGGAGGAGCAGTACAGGATGGAGGGATTAAAGGTGGAGGAGGGTCATCTGTCTGAAACTCTGACGGACGAGGAGAGGGAGGGGCTACGGAGAGCGATGGACCAATGGAAACGGACTGTGATGTGTGAGCTGAGAGAGAGAGACGTCCAGATCCTCCGAGACAGGATGGAGCTGCTGCAACTCACACAACAGGTCAAATTGAAACGATTTAGAAACAATCAAACACGTGAACATTAAAAAAATAAGGTGAACTTTGAAACAACATGTTTTGACTACAGGTCAGCAGTTAAAGTGTAGTCCTGTATGTTTCCTGTTGTTTGTGTTCAACAGAGGAACAAGGAGCTGGAGGAATTTATAGAAGCACAGAAAAGACAGATTAAAGAGCTGGAGGAGAAGGTACACACTGAAAGAAAAAAAAACTGTTGTGTTGTGTTGTGTTGTGTTGTGTTGTGTTGTGTTGTGCTGCGTTGTGCTGTGTTGTGCTGTGTTGTGTACTGTAAAAGCTGATGTTTAGCTGACTCTACTCTTCTTCTTGTTCCAGTTTTTATTTCTGTTTCTATTCTTCTCTTTGGCCTTCATCCTCTGGTCCTAACAGCAGCTGGTGAGTCACACACCAACAAAGTTTGCCCCAGGTATACAGGGTGTACCCAGGTATACAGGGAGTACCCCAGGTATACAGGGTGTACCCAGGTATACAGGGTGTACCCCAGGTATACAGGGTGTACCCAGGTATACAGAGTGTACCCAAGTATACCGGGTGTACCCCAGGTATACAGGGTGTACCCAGGTATACAGAGTGTACCCAGGTATACAGGGTGTACCCCAGGTATACAGGGTGTACCCAGGTATACAGGGTGTACCCAGGTATACAGGGTGTACCCCAGGTATACAGGGTGTACTCCAGGTATACAGGGTGTACCCAGGTATACAGAGTGTATCCCAGATATACAGGGTGTACCCCAGGTATATAGGCTGTACCCAGGTATACAGGGTGTACCCAGGTATACAGGGTGTACTCCAGGTATACAGGGTGTACCCAGGTATACAGAGTGTATCCCAGGTATACAGGGTGTACCCCAGGTATATATACTGTACCCAGGTATACAGGGTGTACCCAGGTATACAGGGTGTACCCCAGGTATATAGGCTGTACACAGGTATACAGGGTGTACCCAGGTATACAGGTTGTACCCAGGTATACAGGGTGTATCCAGGTATACGGAGTGTACCCAGGTATACAGGGTGTACCCAGGTATACGGAGTGTACCCAGGTATACAGGTTGTACCCAGGTATACAGGGTGTACCCAAGTATACAGAGTGTACCCAGGTATACAGGTTGTACCCAAGTATACAGAGTGTACCCAGGTATACAGGTTGTACCCAGGTATACAGGGTGTACCCAAGTATACAGAGTGTACCCAGGTATACAGGTTGTACCCAAGTATACAGAGTGTACCCAGGTATACAGGTTTTACCCAGGTATACAGAATGTACCCAGGTATACAGGTTTTACCCAGGTATACAGGGTGTACCCAAGTATACAGAGTGTACCCAGGTATACAGGTTGTACCCAGGTATACAGGGTGTACCCAGGTATACAGGGTGTACCCAGGTATACAGGGTGTACCCAGGTATACAGGGTGTACCCCAGGTATACAGAGTGTACCCAAGCATACAGAGTGTACCCAGGTATACAAGGTGTACCCCAGGTATGCAGGGTGTACCCCAGGAATACAGAGTGTACCCAAGTATACAGGGTGTACCCAGGTATGCAGGTTGTACCCAGGTATACAGGGTGTACCCAGGTATACAGAGTGTACCCAGGTATACAAGGTGTACCCCAGGTATACAGGGTGTACCCAGGTATACAGGGTGTACCCCAGGTATACAGAGTGTACCCAAGCATACAGAGTGTACCCAGGTATACAGGGTTTACCCAGGTATACAAGTTGTACCCAGGTATACAGGGTGTACCCCAGGTATACAGGGTGTACCCAGGTATACAAGGTGTACCCCAGGTATACAGGGTGTACCCAGGTATACAGAGTGTACCCAGGTATACAAGGTGTACCCCAGGTATACAGGGTGTACCCCAGGTATACAGGTTGTACCCAGGTATACAGGGTGTACCCAGGTATACAAGGTGTACCCGTGGTATACAGGGTTTACCCAGGTATACAGGTTCTACCCAGGTATACAGGGTTTACCCAGGTATACAAGATGTACCCAGGTATGCAGAGTAAGTGTCATAACAAGAGAAAGTAAAAGTTTTCACATTCAGTCTGTGTTTTAGGGTCTGCAGGCCTCCAGAGTTCAGCAGCTGAACACGCAGCAGGGTCGGCTCAGTCTGGATCAGACCAAAGGACAGGAGTATTCAGATGGATTCTTGGTTAGAACCAGCAGCATACTGATTGAGGCACTTTGGCTTCACTGCCACATTTACCTGCCTCTGACTGCTGCCGGCCAATCTGAGTCTGGAACTACACCGTCACACCTCATAGTTAAAGACAAGGATGGCTTCCATGGCAACAGATGAACAACAACAAACGGCATCGTGCTGACCAGCTGCCTGTTACCCTCTGTTTACCATCTAGGTCCAGTTTAGACACCTGATATGCAGCTGACAAACCTACATTCTGGCCTCAGGAGGCCCGCTGAACCAAAGTGGTGCTGGACTTTATACTGTGTTAGCTGAGCTAGCTGGACGTTATACAGTGTTTACTCAGCTAGCCGGATTCATACAGTATTAGCTGTGTTAGCTCAGCTAGCTGATTTCAAACATTACCAGCTAAGTTAGCTGAATTCAGTCTGTGAGTTTACTGGTGAGCTTCAGTAAGAATAAGCTTGATGAACTACAACAGAAGTTCAGGAAAGTGGTTGCTAAGTTACCTTCACACAGAACAACTGTAGAAACACAATAGAAAACTTTATAATCCGTCCAGACATCAGTTCAGTTGAGTTTAACTTTGCTCTGATTGGCTGTTGGATCTGAAGACTGCAGAGTAGTTTCCCCTCCACTCGTGGATCTCAGGTTACGGTGTGTAACCTTCATGTGGAACCGTCCCGGGACCAAAAGCTCATGAAGGGAACTCTTCTTCACGGAGGTCTGCTGGAGGTTAGAGCTGCAACACCACAGCAACAAACAGAACAAAACAAAAATAATGTTAAGATCTGATGATAAAAGAAGCCCGAAGCAGGTTTAACAAATGTTTGATTTAGTGATGAAGCTGCTGCAGTTCAGATTGTTCTTAGTTCAAA
Organism: Centropristis striata; assembly: GCF_030273125.1. Lineage (NCBI taxonomy): Eukaryota > Metazoa > Chordata > Actinopteri > Perciformes > Serranidae > Centropristis > Centropristis striata. Next base: position 7,132,904 of record NC_081537.1, read on the forward strand.
CTGGTGGAGGAAAGTACAACGTTCTGTGGGACCTGACTGAATAATGGAGGATAATTTCACAAAACAAAATTCTATAAATATATACTATAAATTATTTATTAATATAAAAATTATTATTATATGAATTTATGCATTCTTAATTTTAGTCTGCTACAAGAGAAAATCAGCAAATCAAATTTGATATTGAAATGAATATATTATATTAAATGAAATGGATTCTAAAAATAGAGAGTGAATTAAATAAAAGAACAGAAAATAAAAATGCTAAAATGAAAAGTTTACTTGTAAACAATGTCTTAATGTTAATTGAACGCTAATATTCAAATCATAATGTTCTTTTTTTCCTTTTCAGTTTCAACCTTTCATCCACTCAGAGCTTTGAGTTTCAACATGAAATTCCTTTTGGTTTGGATCGTGTTTGGTGATAAAAAGACGTGAATTATCTTCCTCAGTGTTTAACTGAAGCAGGTTCAGAGCTGACTGATCCTGCTGTTGTACTTTTATTATTCCAGATGATATTTTTCTATCTGCTGTAAATCTGAACTCAGTGAACATCTGGAGCTTCTGCAGTTTGATGTGATTACAGATTAAAGTGGTGGAAACGAGACTGAAGACAGAACTGTGTTTGTGTTTTTTATGAGTTTAAATCAGAGGAATCCAGTGAATTGTTTTGGATGGATTGTCATGAAATGGTTAGTTAGGTGTAGATAACTCTGCCGGTGGTTACGTAGCTGTCGTCGTTATGATGGAGAGCAACTTTCATTTAAAATAACAACACAGAATTTTTACATGCGGGACACAAACAGCTGTCCAGATGATGGGGACCTTTTTCTTTGTTTCCATGATGTCTCTCGTCACTCTGTCACAGTTCCTGCAGTCGCCACTAGAGGGCGCTGAAAACACCTCACACACTATCATGTATCTGTACACACAGTGCAGTGTGTATAGTGTGTGTAAAATGTGTACACATAGTACTGTGCACAGTGTGTATAGTGTGTGTACAGTGTGTGCACATAGTACTGTGTACAGTGTGTATAGTGTGTGTACAGTGTGTGCACATAGTACTGTGTACAGTGTGTGTACATTGTGTACACATAGTACTGTGTACAGTGTGTATAGTGTGTGCACATAGTACTGTGTACAGTGTGTGTACATTGTGTACACATAGTACTGTGTACAGTGTGTATAGTGTGTATATAATACTGTTCTGAACATACAGGGTGTCTGTAAGACTTTTCAGTTTAAAATATGAGAGCTTCAGGTTGACATGAAGATACAGAGTTTGTTACGGTCCAGTGAGTGAGTTTGTGGGTGTGTGAGTGTGTGTGTGTGTGTGTGTGTGTGTGTTTAGATAAAGTGAATGTGACAGGCAAAGAAAAATCCAGTTCAGACTGCAGCGTCTTCAGAGCTGCAGAACATCAGCAGTAATGAGCAGTGACCTGTGTGTGTGTATGTGTGTGTGTGTGTGTGTGTGTGTGTGTGTGTGTGTGTGTGTGTGTGTGTGTTTATATATTCACACAGCTAAAAAGCTGAGAGGACGCTTCGTCTGTTTGTCTTTGTAGACCTGAAACTTGAAGTTTTGAGGTCATGTGATGAAATCCAACATCAGCTGATTAATCAGGGGAAACATCAAGGCCACGCCTCTTTATGTTTACAGAAAACAGGAGATGAAACTCTAGAAGACGTCATCGTCATCAGAGTCATGAAAAGACCAAAACACCTCAAGCCAGCGCAAAAACTTTTATGCACATGTTCTAAAGGTTTCTTGAGTTTTGATGTTTCATCAAGCTGCAGAATGATGAAAGATGATCAGAGTCAGTCTGAGGTCACGGGGCCTCCCTCCTCCACGGCCTCCTTCTCCTCCTCTTCCTCTTTTTGTTCTCCTCATTTATTGCCTGGGCTCTCTAGCCAATCCTCCTCTCCTCCTCCTCCTCCTCCTCCTCCTGCTCTTCTTCCTCTCATTGTCTCAGATCAGATCAGATCAGTGCGAGATGTCTGAGAGTAGGAGTTCTCAGGAGGACGACTGCTCCTCTCTGCTGTCCCGGCTCGGCTCGGACTCTCCTCGGCCTCGGATGAAGTATGGCGGGATGTTCTGCAGCGTCGAAGGAGCTTTTGAGAACAAAACCCTGAACTTTGAGTCGTTCAGTCCGCAGACGCAGCGACGTCGAGTGGCTCGAAGCCGAACCGACAGCCATGATGGAGGAGCAGGAGGAGCAGGAGGAGGACAGACCATGGTGTTTCCCTCTGGACACACCCGGGAAAACTACGGCAAGAGAGAGGTTAAAAATACTTTTTATAACACATTTTATTTTCAGATGTCTTTGTGTTTGAAAGTTACATTTCAAGCAGTTTTGTGATTTTCAGTGATTTCAGTCCTGTAAAAAGCACAGTAATACTACTACTACTACTACTACTACTACTACTAATAATAATAATAATAATAATAATAATAATAGTAATAATAAACATGATAATCATAATAATTCCAAATGAATTTATTCAGATTTGGTATGGAAACATTGAAGCAGTTTGAAGAGAATTAATGAATTCTGTTTTTAGATTCTATGAATTTTACTTCTTACAGAGAAACAAAGACATAAAGTGGATTTTCAGATGGAGCTCATCTCATTTAAATATCCTGATAATAAAATAATAAATATTCTATATTAATAAAACAAAATCAAAAGAAGTGTCAGAAAATGAGACAAATATTATTATATATGAGATTTATTACATCAAATTTTAATTATTTTAGATAACACACACGCGCACATGCACGCGCGCGCGCACACACACACACACACACATACACACACACACACACACACACAGGGGCGAGTCTGTCTCCTCCACAGCAGGTGCACCTCACCCACAGCCAATCAGCAACCAGCACATAAAACACTTCCAGGATCACTCTTCAAAATAAAAGTACATGTGCTTCACGCCAACATGAGGTCAGAGTGTGAGAGAGACAGACAGACAGACAGACAGACAGGCAGACAGACAAACAGACAGACAGACAGGCAGACAGACAGACAGGCAGACGTCCCAACTTTTTTGGAATGTGTTTGTAACCTGTCTGAATAACTGCTGTGAAAGGACTTTATTGTGAAGCTCCACACCGGAAGTTCTGTGTGTGTGTGTGTGTGTGTGTGTGTGTGTGTGTGTGTGTGTGTGTGTGTGTGTTTGCCGGGGGCGTGACGTCAGAGCTGACAGGGGCAACAATAGCAGGCTGAGTGTGTGTGTGTGTGTGTGTGTGAGCGGATAATTCAGCCGATCGCAGATCGATCAGGATGTCTTTCCAGAACAAGAAGAGCAGCGCGAGACCCGCGGTAGGTCCAACCCGACCCGAGCCGGACCGGGCCGGGCCGGGCCCGGAGAACAGGGCAGTGGGCCGGTAGGGAGGATGCTGCAGCTCCGCCTGTCAATCACCGCGCCGCCACATCCGCACCTAGTCTGACCCGGATCGGTCTGAACACTGACCGAGCCGAGCCGGACCGAACCGGTCTACAACCGCTGCAACCAGCCTGCTCCTGCAGCGGTTGTAGACCTGTTCGGCCCGGCTCGGTTCTCAAGGGGCGGGGAAGTGATGCTGAGAGATAAATGAATGATATTATTAATTATTTTAACATACATAAACGTTATGAAACATGATGTTAATAATGTTTAAATATTTGATTAATGATGCTTAAAGATTAAAAACTGATTGACGTGAAACACGTGGTGCATTCTCACACACACACACACACACACACACACACACACACACACACATATATATATATATATTCAACTATTGACTCTGAGCTGCATGTGTTTGACTGAGATACAGACAGAAGAGAAATATTGTTGTTTTAATTAGAGCGGATCAGCTAAATATGTTTGTTTTTTCCTCTGAACATCAGAATGATTTGAATGAGTAAAATTTCCCAGAAACTGTTGTGAAAGGTTTTAATTAATAATTTGTCCAAACTGAGCTGAATGTCTTAATGATTGAATGAAGTTTGTTCTTGACAGAAGAAATAAAAGAAGTTGCAATGAAACAAAGATAATAAAGAATTTTCGTTATAGAAGAACTCTCTGTCTGTTTCCAGGGCGACCGTCTCATCATCAAAGGAGGGAAGGTCGTCAATGATGACCAGTCGTTCTACGCTGACGTGTACGTTGAGGATGGCGTCATCAAGTACGTTTATCTCTATTACTAATAATTATTAATGACTAATTACAGGTCAGACTGTCAATCATCAGACTTCCTGTCTTGTGTCCTGATCAGACAGATCGGGGAGAACCTCATCGTCCCGTCTGGCGTGAAGACGGTGGACGCGTACGGTCAGCTGGTGATCCCCGGAGGCGTCGACGCCAACACCAGTCTGCACGCCGCACAGAAAGGCATGAACCCCACCGACGACTTCTACCAGGGAACCAGAGCTGCCCTGTCCGGAGGAACCACCACCATCAGTCAGACCGCCATCAATATTCAATAATCAATAATCAGTACTTGTCTTTTGGTCGCAGTAGTAACTGGCATTGTGTTCACAGTGGACCATGTGCTGGTGGAGCCGGGGGTGAGTCTATTGACGGCGTTCGATCAGTGGAGGGACGTGGCGGAGCAGACGGCGTGCTGCGACTTCTCGCTGCACCTCGACATCACGCGCTGGCATGACGGGCTGTACGAGGAAATGGAGGCGCTCGTCAAGGACCAAGGTCGGACTTCAGCTTCCTGTCTGGACGGCTCACAGCTCATTATTTCTTTATGCTTGATTGATTTAACATCTTTCTCCTTGACTTACTGTCGTTTTATTGTTTCAGGTGTGAACTCCTTCCTGTTCTTCATGGCCTACAAAGACAAATACCAGAGCTCCGACTCTCAGGTGAGCTGTGTCATATTATTACTGTTGTGGTTGTTGTTAATTGTTTACATCACTGTTTTCTTTTCCTTTAATTGACTCTGCCTCCTGGTGTCATGGTTTCAGCTCTATGAGGCGTTCGGGATCCTCCGGGATCTTGGAGCCATCGCACAGGTGCACGCTGAGAACGGTGATATCATTGAAGAGGTATTTATCACACCTGAGTAAAATTAATGAACACAAACATAAGCATTGACAAACATTACTTTGACTCTGTGCTTCGTGTTTCAGGAACAGAAGAAGCTTCTTTTTCTCGGCATCACTGGACCTGAAGGACATGTTTTATCTCACCCTGAAGAGGTACACACACCTGTTATTACACCTGTAACACACCTGTTATTACATCTCGAACACACCTGTTATTACACCTGGAAAACACCTGGAACACACCTGTTATTACACCTGGAAAACACCTGTTATTACACCTGGAACACACCTTTTATAACACCTGTTATTACACATGGAACACAGCTGTTATTACACCTGTACCACACCTGTTATTACACCTCTAACACACCTTTTATTACACTTGTTATTACACCTGGAACACATCTGTCATTACACCTGAAATACACCTGTTATTACGCCTGTTATTAAACCTGTAACACACCTGTTATTACACCTGTAACACACCTGTTATTACACCTGTAACACACCTGTTATTACACCTGTAAATGCACCGTCATATAAGCTTCCCCCAGGTGGCTTCAGCGAGGTGTGTTGTTGTGTTTCAGGTGGAGACGGAGGCTGTGTATCGAGCCGTCACCATCGCCAAACAGGCCAACTGTCCGCTCTACGTTACCAAGGTGATGAGCAAATCTGCTGCTGATGTCATCGCCAAAGCCAGGAAGAAAGGTGACATCATCAACCTCATGTGTTCACACCTTTAAGCCACATCAGGTTCAGATTTAATTGTAATTGTAATTCCGGAGCTCTCAGCGTCTCCGTTGATCCTCAGCAGCTGCTACAGGTCATATCTCATTTCCCAGGTAGGTCTCTGCCCAAACCAAACCCTATCCCAACAGGTGGTAGTCCACATTTCAGAGCAGTTTCCAATCAGGCCCCATGAGTCCAGACCATCAGACCATCATAACGGTCTGAAGTCAACCTCCACAAGGATCAGGTGCAGATTCTGAAACAGACTGTAGGCCAAGCGTCTTCCTGTTTCTGTCCTCAGGTATTGTGGTGTACGGGGAGCCAATCACTGCCAGTCTGGCTACTGATGGCTCCAACTATTGGTCCAAAGACTGGGCCACAGCTGCTGCCCTCGTCATGAGCCCACCTCTCAACCCGGATCCTTCAACTCCACAGTACCTGACCTCTCTGTTAGCATGGTTAGTATGACTCTTCTTCTGTTAGCATGGTTGGTATGACTCTTCTTCTGTTAGCATAGTTAGTATGACTCTTCTTCTGTTAGCATGGTTGGTATGACTCTTCTTCTGTTAGCATGGTTGATATGACTATTCATCAGTTAGCGTGTTTAGTATGACTCTTCTTCTGTTAGCATGGTTGGTATGACTCTTCTTCTGTTAGCATGGTTAGTATGACTCTTCTTCTGTTAGCATGGTTGGTATGACTCTTCTTCTGTTAGCATAGTTAGTATGACTCTTCTTCTGTTAGCATGGTTGGTATGACTCTTCTTCTGTTAGCATGGTTGATATGACTATTCATCAGTTAGCGTGTTTAGTATGACTCTTCTTCTGTTAGCATGGTTGATATGACTCTTCTTCTGTTAGCATGGTTAGTATGACTCTTCTTCTGTTAGCATGGTAAGTATGACTCTTCTTCTGTTAGCATGGTTAGTATGACTCTCCTTCTCTGTTTTCCCAGTGGAGACCTCCAGGTGACGTCGAGTGCTCAGGCCAGTTTCTCCACAGCTCAGAAAGCCGTAGGTAAAGATGACTTCAGTCTGATTCCGGAGGGAACCAATGGGATCGAGGAGAGGCTGTCTGTGGTGTGGGACAGAGCTGTGGTAAGAATCTGTATCAGCACATTTCCACACCTGGTGTCACCTGGAATACAGTAACAGTCACAGAGAGCGTTTAACTCAGCTGTAAACATGTCAGACGTTTGCTTTCAGTTCAGAAGGATGTTTGCATGACAGGCTCTGCTCTGATAGGTTTAGACTGGAAGGGTTCTCAGCCTGACTGCACAATTAAACTACAGTTTCTTCACCAATTAAATTAATTTCAGTGTTTTTACTGTTCTGCATGTCAACTGAACGCAGAAAAAACAAGGATATTGCAAAGAGAACGAATCCTTTTTCTTCTATTGAAGGGTTTTCTTTATCTGACTCAAGCCTCTCAGGACAGAGGATGTTGTGTTAGACTATCAGGAGATACAGGTATAGGAGAAGATTCATCTTTGATTGTTTTTATTCTGTCTCTGCAGTCAACAGGGAAAATGGACGAGAACGAGTTTGTTGCAGTAACGAGCACCAACGCTGCTAAACTCTTCAACATTTACCCGCGCAAAGGTATCACATGATCAGAAGACACATGAGTAGCAAAGAGGACAGGTTTGGTTCAAAGTCTCTAACTTTTAACTTTGGTTCAAAAGTTAGAGACAGGTTTGTCTCTAACTTTTACTGAGGTACAGTACCCAGTAGTACTTCAGGAAATTCAGTGCCATATTCCTGCAAAGATCAAGCAGTGCTGTTTGTGTTGGTTTCAAACATTATTGAGAATGTCCCGCAGCAGATTGAGTTATCTGTCCTGTATGCAGGAAGGATCGCTGTAGGATCGGATGCTGATATCGTCATCTGGAATCCAAAAGAGACACGAACTGTTTCTGCAAAGACTCACAACCTGGTAACAACACATCAGTCTTCCATCATCAGTAATCAAAATGTATTATTACCATCATCAACATAAACACCATGCTGCCTGTCTGAGCAGACCCTGGAGGTGAACATCCTGGAGGGTGTGGAGCTGCGAGGCGTGGCGTCCGTGGTGATCAGCGGCGGTCGGCTTGTTCTGGAGGACGGAAAACTCAACGTGACTGAAGGTTCTGGGCGCTTCGTCCCGAGGAAGGCTTTCCCCGACGCCGTCTACAAGAGGATCAGAGCCCGCAGCAAGGTAGCTCAACAGCAAGGAAACTTCCTGTTCAGAACCAGCTCCAGACTGCCCATCAGACTCACCAGCCTCACAGCTCCTCATGCTTTATGATCTGACGGTTATACTTCGTAAAGAACTCTTATCAATGCGTCTAACAGCTAAGTTTACAGCAAGGTAACCTACTGGTTAACTACCTAACTGACTGGTTAACTACCTGACTGACTGGTTAACTACCTGACTGACTGGATAACTACCTGACTGACTGGTTAACTACCTGACTGACTGGATAACTACCTAACTGACTCGTTAACTACCCGACTGACTAGTTAACTACCTGACTGACTACCTGACTGACTGGTTAACTACCTGACTGACTACCTGCCTGACTGGATAACTACCTGACTGACTGGATAACTACCTGACTAACTGGTTAACTACCTGACTGACTACTTAACTGACTACCTGACTGACTGGATAACTACCCGACTAACTACCTGACTGACTGGTTAACTACCTGACTAACTACCTGACTGACTTGTTAACTACCTGACTGACTACCTGACTGACTACCTGACTGACTGACTGACTGACTGACTGGTTAACTACCTGACTGACTACCTGCCTGACTGGTTAACTACCTGACTTTCTACCTGACTGACTTGTTAACTACCTGACTAACTACCTGACTGACTGGTTAACTACCTGACTGACTACCTGCCTGACTTGTTAACTACCTGACTGACTACCTGCCTGACTGGTTAACTACCTGACTTACTACCTGACTGACTTGTTAACTACCTGACTAACTACCTGACTGACTGGTTAACTACCTGACTGACTAGTCAACTACCTGACTGACTAGTTAAATACCTGACTGACTGGTTAACCAGGCAACCACATGAGCTGCTGATGAGTTCCTCAAACTCGAACAGAAGATGTTGTTTACAGGTGGAAGCCAGCAAACATCAACTAACCAGTCTCTGTCTGGTTGGTTTTCTATTTGAACCAGTTGATTCCTGACAGATGATCTCTCAGTTAATTGATCTCTCACTAAATTGATGGTCATTTAATTGATCGATCAGTCTGTCAGGAATTAGTTTCTCTTAAGTGTTTAATCTCCTCGTCTCAGATGGCCGAGGCTCGTGGCGTCCCCCGTGGAAACTACGATGGTCCGGTCCATGATGTCATCAGTATGACTAAATCGGTCCCACCCACTCCGACCACCCGTGGGCCCCTCTGTCCGAAAACCCAGATCAACCTCCGAAACCTCCACCAGTCAGGATTCACCCTGGCAGGTAGTGTTCACAGTCTGATCAATAATCTGATTATTGGTGTTTAAAACTGAGTCTTTGTATTTTATATAAACAGCAGGCGATCCGATAAATATGAAGAAGAAGATAACAGACAAGATTAAAACATCACTAATTCAGAACTTCTTCTGTGCAGGAAGTCAGATTGACGACCACATCCCTCGCCGCTCTGCTCAGAGGATTGTGGCGCCGCCTGGTGGAAAATCCAACATTACATCGTTATCTTAAAACGAGAAACTGTTTTAAGATAACTCACTTTGAGTTTAACAACAAACTGACGTGTCACCTTAACTAGAACATACAGCCCAACCCTTAACTGGTACTACACCCTGTAACTAGTACTTTTACTACGACTGAACCCTACGACAACCTACAAACCCTACAACAGTAGAACTTGAGCTAGTCCTAAACTCTACAATAACCTTAGAAAGACTACTACACCCTAACAGTATTACGTTAACTGTTATGAACCCTACAACCTTTTCAGCTGGAACAAACACCAAAACACTCACATACACTAAACACTAAATCCCAGATTTAATGTTTGTGAACAACAACCCCACAGTTGCACAGTGCAAAACCCAATAATGTAGTACTTCAAATAGTACTAAACCCATAACAACCTTTCAGCTGGGATTAAACCCGACAACTGTACAACTAAACCCTACTGCAGTTACTGCCACACTACAATAATACTAAACCCCCCTACAGCTACTGCATAACTAGTACTACAACCCAACAACTAATACTAAACCCTTCAACAATGGTACTACAACCTAAAAAGTACTACTAGCCCCACAAAAACCCACAACTCGAAGGAAACCCAAACGCAGTAGTAGAACTTCAAATAACCCTTAACCCTATAACAGCTAGGCTCAAACCCTGTACACAAGTACAACTACTAAACGATGGTAGTAAAACTACTACTAACCCTACTACAATGTCACAAATCCTACAACTACTGTACAGCTAGTAATGGATGTACCAACAATGGCACTACAACCCCACAAATAGTTAACCCAATAATAATAGAACTTCAACTATTACTAAACCCTATAAGTATTCACTCAATCCTACACCTACTGTACTTTAACTGGGTAGTACTGGATGTTCCAAACAACCCAACAAGTAGTACTTAATCCTACCAAGTACTGACAAGTACTGAATGTTTTTTGTATAGTTCTTAGAATGACTCATTTGAAGTACTCTGATCATTCCATCTCATCCGTCCTGAAACTCATCGTGTTCTCTGCTAAAGAGAGTAGCAGTAAAACTAGTAGTAATGGTAGTAGTAGTAGTAGTAGTAGTATGACCCGGAGAATACTTCCTGTTTTCCTTCATCAACAAACACCTAAAGACAGCATCATGGGTCTAAAGATAAAACCAGTAAAACCAGTTCACACTGGTGTTACTGGTTGTCTTTGTTCCGGCTGTGACCTGCGCTGGCTGGTTGTTCTCTGATGGTTCCAGCTGTTTATTTTTTATCGATTTATCAGATATTTCTTTCATTAATCCATTCTGCTCATTGTAAATTAATATGTAGTCATAACTTAAAGGTCAATTATAGCATCTCTCTCTAATTATAGGTCTCTTATAACAGAAGTCCACTCACTCACTCAATCACTCTTATATCAGAACCATATCTCCATATCTAAATCTGTATCATGGGACCATTAAAATCACATTAATCTGTATCATGGGACCATTATAACCACATTAATCTGTATTGTTCTGTTCTAAATCCAGTCTGTGGTAAATAACATGTTCAGTCCTGGTGAGTGTTTAATGTTGGTCCTGTCAGGACCTTTTTTAATATATTGATAAAGTTCATTTTAGTTATTGATACAGTAACTGAAACAGTCAGCAGTTTTCTCTGAATGCAAAACATTGATTCAAAACATCAACTGAATAAATAAATGGTGCTAATGAATCCAGTAGTAGCCTGCAAGTAGCAATCCGTTCAACACCACGCCCACTAAGAGTGTTCACGTATTGACTCTGCCCCCACAGTCAATACAAACAAACCAATGACAGCCTGCTCTGACCACGGACGTGTTAGAAGAGTTTCTCACTACACATATGATTCAAAAACTTCTTCCAGCTTTGAGATTCTGTGTTGTGCACATGCTCAGTACTGTTTCTCCCGCTGGCCCCGCCCATGCAGACCGGTAAACTGAGAGAGGATTGGTAGATTTAACATGATATCAGTGGCAGCAGCCACACCTGTGCAGCAGGTAGATCCACACCGATTTATCACGTCATGTTTCCAATGTTTAAGGAAAAGAACATATGTTTCAGATTCTCATCTTCATGGTGACTATCAAAGTGAATACGTTCAGTTTACCAATCCATAAACTCAGTTTACCAATCCATACGTTCAGTTTACCAATCCATAAACTCAGTTTACCAATCCATACACTCAGTTTACCAATCCATACGTTCAGTTTACCAATCCATAAACTCAGTTTACCAATCCATACACTCAGTTTACCAATCCATACTTTCAGTTTACCAATTAATACACTCAGTTTACCAATCCATATGTTCAGTTTAACAATCCATACAGTCAGTTTACCAATCCACAACAGTTTATCAATCTATATGCTCAGTTTACCAATCCATTAACTAATTTTATCAATCTATACGTTCAGTTTACCAATTAATACACTCAGTTTACCAATCTATACATACAGTTTACCAATCCAGACATACAGTTTACCAATCCATACGTTCAGTTTACCAATCCATACGTTCAGTTTTCTAATCTTTGTGCCATATCAATAATTGCGCCCTGGGGGAAGATGAATACGTCCGTGGTCAGACTCAGCTGTTAGAGGGTCAACAACATCTTGTGTGACCTTTGACCTCTGACTGTACAGAGGCTAAAACAGTCATGCTGTGATGTCACAGCTGCAGACCCCGCCCCTTCCTGCTGTTTGACCTCAGGTGACCTCTGAGGGGATTTTTACCAGTGTGTTTGATTTGATACCATGATCATTTTGTATTTTTTACAGTTTTTGTATTCTGGCAGTGTTAGCGTCGGTGATCGTCGTCCTAACGCAGCTCAGCCGCCATGTTGGAGTCAGCATGTTGCTATAGTGACAACGTGTGGCGTTGTACGGATCAAACAGACACTTCGTCTCCTGGAATGAATTTAGACTGAAACTCTCTCGTAGACTACCAGACTCTTCAGCTGCAGGCTTTTCTGGCTGTTCTGACCCACAATCCTCTGCAGCACAGAGGTCAAAGTTCAGGGGCCTATTATCATAAAGAAGTCTGTCCCAAATATCTACAAACTGCATGCAACAATATGTGCTCTGTCTCTGCAGCTGCAGCACTGAAAGTAAAAATAGATTTGAAATGCAGATTCCAACATGGCGGCTGTGGTTCTGCAGGCTGAACTGTTTCTGTCCTTACAGAGTCCCTGTCCTCACAGAGTTTCTGTCCTCACAGAGTCTCTGTGGGGGCGGGGCGTCTGCTGTTGTTGTTCTGTGGTAAATGTGAAACTGTGAGAGCTGCATGAATAAACTGTGAAGAAAACGCAGCGGTGAGACGTCTGTTTTTATAAAACATCTCAACACATTCACACCTGACAGAACATGAATCATGAACCACATCCAATATTTATAATGATAATAAGTTACATTTATATTATATGTATATACTTTACATTGGACACCTGGAACAAAAGAATCCATCCCATAATAGCTGCTGACATGTTTCAGTGAAAACTAACATGTGAAGCTCTTGGTGGCGCTGCAGGAAGTCACACTTCAGATATTTCTCCAATAAAATAATGTCTTCAGGTTAAACAGGAAGTGAGTCAGTAATTATTTTTTATTTGGAAAATGTATTTTAAATATATTCAGTGTTGCATTGTTTTTAAGGATTTTATAAACATAAATTAACTGTTCATTTTATGAGAAAGTTGTGTAAAAAGTTTAAAGTCACCAAGAAGAGAAAATATTTAGTTGAAAATGGTTTTTTGATTAATACAATAAAAACCTTTATTTCTTTTTTAAAATCTCCATTAACCAATCTATTGGTTTAAAAAAACACGTGACGAAATAGCTACGCCGATGACGTCAGCACCAATTGGAGAAGCAGGTGAGGTCGCGTGGTCACAGACACGAGACAAGTGAGTGAAGCTGCAGGTGAAGAGAGTCCGAGCTGCAGCAGGTGAGTCACATTCACTCTTTCACTTTATCCATCCATTTATTCATCCATCCAGCCGTCCGTTTATTCACTCAGTGACTTTGCTTTATTCATTCATTCATTTATCCATCCATCAGCTGTCTGCGGCGCATTTTAATCCGGTTGAGGATGTGAAATCTGTCAAATCAATAATCTGATGACGCTCAAATTTCAGATTTGTTTGTTTGTTTGTGTGTATCAGAACACATGATGAGTTTAATTAATGTGTTCAGATAATTTCATGACTTTTAAAGTTGGATTTCAGGCCTCAAACTCGAAGTAAACAAACAATAAAAACATGTTTCATTTCTAGAAACGTTTTTTAATAAAATCTGTTGGCACGCTGCGGTGAATAAAAGTATAAAACTAAAAGAATCATTTCTGATTTGTTTTCACTATAAAACTGGACAACCACAACATATTTAAACTGATAAAGATAATAGTTTATTGGAAATATAAACTGTTCAAGTCTTTTAAGAGACTTCACAGTCTCCACAGTCCGGGTCTCAAAGGGGGACAGGTCTGGACCTGGACCTATAGGGTGGATCTGGACCTCAGTTCTTGACCTGGGGTCTAGAATGATTAGTAAAAGATCACATTCTGTTTTTCATTAGTTTCTGTAAGTTGTAAATTCAGTTGTTGTAACTTTGTGACAGGAACTGTGCAGGAAGTCTGGATGAGACAACCAAAATAAGAGCGTGGTGCAGCTGGTGGGTGATGGGGGAGTCCCGGCTCATCGTGGAGGAGCTGCTGGCTCTGTGTCTGCAGAGGATCTCCATGGAGGACGCCATGGTGAACAGCGAGCGAGGTGAGACACCAGCACGAATCAGATTATTTACAGATTATTTACAGCAGAGACAAGTGATGTCTGTAAACATGGAGCTCCACTTTCATTCCAGTCAAGAACAACTGAGCACAAAGTGTTGTTGGACGATTCTGTGTTGTTTAGTTTTATTTATTTTATTGGATGAGCTTTTCCAAGTGCCAAGACAGAACTTGACAGTTATCAAACTGAGGACCGAATCAGAAACTGTCTACACTGACCCTGTAGTCTGCCTGTAGTCTGTCTGTAGTCTGCCTTTAGTCTGTAGTCTGCCTGTAGTCTACCTGTAGTCTTTCTGTAGTCTCTAGTCTACCTGTAGTCTACCTGTATACTACCTGTAGTCTTTCTGTAGTCTCTAGTCTACCTGTAGCCTGTCTATAGTCTGCCTGTAGTCTTCAGTCTGCCTTTAGTCTGTCTGTAGTCTGCCTGTGGTCTGTAGTCTGCCTTTTGTCCACCTGTAGACTGCCTGTAGTCTATAGCCTACGTGTAGTCTGCCTGTATCCTGTAGGCTGTCTGTAGTCTGCCTGTAGTCTGTCCTTAGTCTGTCTGTAGTCTGTCTGCCTGTAGTCTGTCTGTAGTCTGTCTGTAGATGTGACTTCTGTCCATCTGTCCTCAGAGTTTGTGGAGGTGCTGAAGAACTTTGAGACGGTGAGGAAGCGCTGGCTGCTGTCTGAGCTGGAGCTGAAGAAATACAAAGAGCTGCTGGTGAAGTCTGATGTGGCCAAAGCTGCTCTGGAGGTCAAACTGAAACACGCCCGTAACCAGCTGGACGTGGAGATGAAGAAACGCTACAAGGTCGAAGGAGACTACCAGTACCTGGTGAGAGAAGTGAGGTCTGTGGCCTGCTAGCAGACCTTCTGTCCTTACAGATCTTCTGTCCTTACAGACCTTCTGTCCTTACAGATCTTCTCTCCTCTGCGTCTTCCATTCAAGTCAGTTTGACATATACAAGTGAACCAAAAGTCCACTCATTGCATATGTGGTCAATAATAATAATAATAATGATAATAATAATACAGTATCGGTTATGTAGTGTAGTGGTGCTATCTGACCTTCATCTCTTCTTCTCCTCCTGTCTGAGGCAGCAGAGGCAGATGCAGCTCATGTGTGATATTCTGGTCCATGACAGTAAATCCAGCGCCTGTTTGAACGACGAGCAGAAATCTCTTCTGGCGACGTTTGAACACAAAGGGTCAAACGTCACTCTGCACCGCAGCAGCAAGAGGTGAGACTCGAGTCGCGGCAACGATTAAATAAAGTCACTTTCACTGTTGTCACCCTCAAACTGAACCGACACAACTCGGTCAGATCTGAAATATATGAATGTAAATGTTTCTCTTCAGGCTGTGTGTGATCGACGAGTCATCTTTCCTGTCCCACTCTGACATCAGCTACGACCGGACAGACGACGACGTGGTAAGATCATCAACCTTTTAACTGTTCAAATGGGATTTCATATAAAGCTTCATATAAAATTGGGACGAGGACGAACACATGACAAGAAATAATCTGAAACACAACAACAGCTAGAGTCAGTCAGGTATCAGTAACTTGAAATCTGTGAAGACCACAGTACAAATAACAGTATCATTTGCATAGAGGTTTATCTCTGCTGGATTTATTCTTTAATATAAATGAAAAATAAAATATGTCCCAAGATACAGCCTTGAGGAACACCTGTCAGTTCTGTGAAAGGTCTCTCCCAGTCAGATGATTAGAAAACCAGTTCTACACACGGACAAACATATCTGTTGAAGTCTCAGATCATACAAAGTAGGTTGTTTTATCATCCGGACCAGTAATATTATCACTGACCTATGAGTTAAACCTGTTTTTATCTGTGAAGTTTGAACATGGAACAGAAAAGAGGTGACAGGTGTTTGTGTTTAATGTTTCAGGATGTCGACACAACTGTGGTTAAACCTCTGAGGTCTCGAGCCAGAGAGAAGAGGGTAAGTCTCCCGCTCTTCATCATCTTCTTCATCGTTGGTTTGTTGTGACGTTCTGTTGGCTCTCTGCAGCGCTCGTCCCTGGGCCCGGTCGCCGGCGCTCCGGCCGGGAAGCTCCGGCGAGGCGGGAACGTGTCTTCAGAGCTGCTGGAGAGAAAAACTGTGGAGAAGGTGAACACAACAAACATTTCATATTTATTTAAAATGTAATTCTGTTTTTATTTATGCAAGACATGAATATAAAATGTTTTCATGGAGATTTATTGTTTCGATAAATGAATGTTGATGATTGAATAATCATTTTATACATTTTCCACACAGATTTTTTTTTTTAAGTACTTTAATGTGGATATTTTCTTTTCTCTTTTTTGTTTGTTTATTAGTAAAGGAAGCTGAATATATATGTAAAGGATTAGTAAACCATTTTGGGTGGCTGATGAGTGTGTGTGTGTGACTCAGGAGGTGGAGACGATAGTGAAGGCCTCAGTGATGACTCCTGAGACTGGAGGTCAGGTCCACATGGTGCTGGGAATCACACAGGAGACCCCTGAGAGCCCTCAGATCCTGATGGAGGAGGGTGCTGTTTCAGTCCGAGGAGGTGAATTTCTCTCTGCTGGAGCTCAGCAGGACTCTGGATTCTGTGGTCATAGATTTAGTTTGATTAGTCCATTATTTATTTTCGTGCACTCATATTGGGGAAGAGTTCTGATAAAGTCACTGTATGATTTGTTTACA
Organism: Centropristis striata; assembly: GCF_030273125.1. Taxonomy (NCBI): domain Eukaryota; kingdom Metazoa; phylum Chordata; class Actinopteri; order Perciformes; family Serranidae; genus Centropristis; species Centropristis striata. The sequence goes on from NC_081537.1 coordinate 7,149,878, forward strand.
GGTTTGTGGAAGTTTCCTTGAATTCAGTCAAAGTCTAAATATTTAAAACGATGCATTTTTACTGCAGTTTACTTGAATCATCCCATTGCCAGCCCATGAATTATGGATTTAGGTCCGATTATTTTAATCTACTGTATTATCATGATTATTTGCTGCTGATTGGAAGAATCACTGAATGAGATCATCACTAACCTTTTTAAAGTCTCCCTCTCTTTGTGTTTAAACTTTGTGCTCCTCAGATCAGACCTCCGTGTGGTTTCCCTGTGATGACACTGTGGCGGAGCCTCAGACCGAAGTGCAGACGGAGAACGCCGCTGTCAGACCGCCACATGGCAGAGCGTCTGAGAAAACCCCCAAACATGTTTTCCTTTCTAAAACTGTAAGAACCCACAGACCTCCTCTGGTTTCTGTATATAGTGATGTGACAGGACACAGTATCTCTAACCGTCCAACGGCCAGCCGACTCAGAGGCTGTAGTGGTGAACTAGAAGACCTCAGGAGTCCACTGGCACCAACCTGTGGGAGAGGAGCTGAATAATGTTAAATAAAGTTAGGTGAAATGTTGTTAAGGGAAAAACTGAAACAGTAGTTTTCTAAGCGGCTCTCTGACTTCAAGATATCTGAATAAAATGGGTTCTCTGTGTCCCCACGAGTGCCCACTTTATGGAAGCATATCACTGGAATCATTCAAAGCATAAAAACTCACTAAAGATTCGACGTTACCAGCAGAATATAAAACTGGATCGTCTGCATATAAACAAACTGTTTTGGAAGAATAATGTTTTTGTGTATAAAGTGAATTGCAATGGACCCAGAACAGACCCCTGTGGAACTCATTCTCATCAGGATCACAGACTGTAACATCAGGTCTAATCTATCTGATTCCCTGCAGGTGATCCGGCCGGAGACGTGTTCGCCGTGCGGGAAGAGGATCCGCTTTGGGAAGATGGCGGTGAAGTGCAGAAACTGCCGCACAGTTTCTCACCCAGAGTGCAAACAGAAGCTCAGTGACAGCTGCTCGGCCACGGCCTTGACGGGAAGTTCAGCTCAACAGGTACCTAAAAGTTATTTTGGGCTTTGACCTCAGTATGTGTACTGTAGCTGACATTATCTTCTCATCTTATTAGTCCGTTAACAAGCCTATTTGTTCCTGTTGTCATGTTAGCATTATTGCGGCTTTCCTGTTCCTTAAAGCCGCTTGTGAGGCAGAGAATAGGTCCTGTAGATTTATATGACGCGCTGCTGCTGCTCCAAGGAAGCACACCGAGTCCAGAGAAGTTTGAAGTTGTTTTAATGATCCTCAGCGGCTTTACACGCACTTGTAGATGTTAATTGTGTATTGAAGCAGATTACAAAATGATAACAAAAGCGGTCAACAAAAATTACGGCTTCCTACACTCGCCGCTCCTTTCACCCGTGCAGGTGAAGCACACCCTGATTTAACCCACCTGAGCTGTCAACTACGGTGCTCACATGACCCGAAACCATGGCAACAGGAAAACAAATTAAACACAAATTAATCAATCAATAAAGCAATATATGGCTCCTACACACCAGCCCCTAATTATTGAATTAATGTAAATAATTACATCACATAGGAGACATAAACATAAGGAAAAGATTCAACAATAAAGTTTCAAAAAATGAATGTCCATTAATTAATCCACACATGAATCTTCTTTCTTCTTGAATCATATGTCCATAGTCCATAGTCTCACTGGTCAAAGTCAAACAGTCAAAATCCAGTGAAGGGTATAGTAACAGTCCAAAACCCACAAAAAAACCCACAACTGAAGCCAGAGTGACCTCAAATGGCTTCAGCTTCCTGCAACAGGCAAAGCTTTGTGATGGGCCGGTCCAAGCAGCTGCTCCGGGTTTTAATCCGCACCTGACGAACTAATCCTCTTCGGTCCGGGAAGGTCTGTATCACTCGTCCCACAGGCCAAGAATTTCGAGGTGCTGTGCTGTCCATTATGATGACCAGGTCTCCCACGACAAGATTCCTCTTCACTCCTGTCCATCTCTGACGCTCCTGCAGTTGAGGAAGATACTCTTTTATCCATCTCCTCCAAAACAGATCAGACATGTATTGGACCTGTTTCCACCTCCTATGTGCATAAACATCTGTGGGTTGGAACACTCCTGGTGGCAATGTTGGTGAGGTTTTCAACAGTAGCAGGTGGTTGGGCGTTAATGCTTCCAGATCATTCGGATCTGAGGAGGCTTTGGTGATTGGTCTGCTGTTTATTATGGCTTCGATCTCACAAAACACTGTGTGAAGGCTTTCTTCATCCAAGCTTTGAACCCTCAAAGTTGAATTGAGAACCTTTCGCACAGACCGGATCAGCCGTTCCCAAGCTCCCCCATGATGCGAGCCAGCAGGTGGGTTAAAGCTCCATTGTATTCCCTTTTGCAGCATGACATCATGGATCTGCACCTGATTCCACTGTTCCATAGCCTTCTTCAGCTCCCGCTCTGCACCTACAAAGTTCGTTCCATTGTCAGAGCGTAGCTCCCGAACTTGTCCTCTCCTGGCGATGAAACGCCTGAGTGCATTAATAAAGGAGTCGGTGTCCAATGATGATGCAACCTCAATATGTACTGCTCTGATAGCGAGGCAAGTAAATATAACACCGTACCTCTTTACCATGCTCCTTCTACTCTTAACCTCAAATGGGCCAAAGCAGTCAACTCCCACTCGGGTGAATGGTGGTTCATCTGGGATGATTCTTTCAGGAGGCAAATCTGCCATCTGCTGGTGAACTGGCAGAGCATTCAGGCGGCGACAGGTGATGCACTTGGATAACACCTTCCTAACGGCTGAGCTCACACCAGCTATCCAGTATCTCTCTTTTAGCTTAGACAGCATATGGTTACGGCCACCATGTCCCACTTCCTGATGTACATGTCCAAGTAAGAGCTCTGAGACGTGGAGATCTTTTGCCAGAATTATCGGATGTTTCTCTTCCACAGGCATAGACAATCTACTGAGCCTTCCTCCAACTCTCAGGACTCCATCTTGCAGCTGTGGGCAGAGCTTATGAAGGTGACTGGACCTTTTAACCGACTGCCCTTTTGCCAGACTAGCTAGTTCTTCAGGAAATCTCTTTCCCTGACAGAACTTGATGATGGCTAGCTCAGCTTGTTCCAGATCTTTCACAGTGAGACTACAGTGCACCGCTGTCCTCTTAAAATCTTTAATTTCCTGTTCCACAGATGATGCATGTTGTTCCTTGTTGATGTCAGACTGTGCAAAGGTCAGATATAACTGTCTTCTTTTCTTTACACAGGACATGAGCCAACTTTTAATCCTCAAGAACCACGCCACTGATTTCTTTAGCCTCATCCAAGAGGAAAAGTACTCAATTAGGTGAGTCACAGGTTCTTCCCTGGCCTGCACAAAATTCACTGCAAGCACTCCTTTGACTTCAGGGTCACCAAGTGAAAGGTGATAGAGGTCATCAGGTGCAACAGGCCATTCCTCCTCAGAATGCAAGAGAAAGTGGGGCCCTGACACCCATGTAGCATCATCAATGAATACCTCAACTTTCACGCCTCTGGAGGCTATGCCTGCTGGATTGCTGCTGGTGTCCACATACCTCCATTGAGCAGGACAGGAAACCTGGAAGATTTGTGACACCCGGTTTGCAACAAATACTTTGAAACGTGAAGTCTCATTCCTAATGTATTTCAGCACCGATGTGCTATCTGTCCAGAATACAGAGTCCAAAAGATCCATCTGTAGCTCTTTCCTCCACAGCGTGTCGATGCGGCTGGCCATAATTGCGGCGATAAGCTCCATCCTGGGGATTGTTACACATTTCAGTGGAGCTACTCGAGCTTTTCCCATTACAAAGGCACTGTGAACTTCTGAACTCTTGGCCTTTAACAACAGGTAAGTCACTGTTCCATATCCATGTTCACTGGCATCGCAGAAGTGATGCAACTGGGCCGAAGTAACTTGTCCAAAGCCTGGTGGCTTCATACATCTGCTGACCTCAAATCTTTCCAACAGATGCAGCTGCTGCAGCCACGCCAACCATTCTTTAGACACTGAGTCAGGCACAGTATCATCCCAGCCTATCCCTCTCCTGCACAGATCTCTCAGGATCCTTTTTGCTGTTAGAACAACAGGGCTCAGCATTCCAAGGGGATCATAGATGGAGCTGACAGTCGAGAGGATGCCTCTTCTGGTAAGTGGTCTGTCCTTAAGTACTATCTTGAATTTGAAGGAGTCTGATTTAATGCTCCATTCCACACACAGCACTCTCTCCACTGGTAGTGAGTCCAGCTCCATGTCCAATCCTTCGATACCTTTTGCTCTGTTATTCTCTGGGATGACTTCCAGCACTCCGGTCCTGTTAGTCAACCACTTTGTGAGAGAAAATCCACCCTTAGAACACAAAGACACCAAGTTCCTGTAAAGCATCACTGCTTCCTTCTCCGTGGCCACAGACACGAGGCAATCATCCACATAAAAACAGTGCAGTAGTTTATCCACTGTCTCCTTACTGTAGTGATGCCCATGGTCCTCTGCACACTTTCTGAGGGCAAAGTTAGCACAACTGGGAGATGATGTCGCTCCAAACAAGTGCACCTTCATCCTATATTCAGCAGGTGGTAGCTGCATATCTCCCTTTGGCCACCAGAGGAACCTGAGGAGGTCTCTGTCTTCAGGAAGGACTTGGACCTGGTGGAACATAGATTCTATGTCAGCCATGATGACAACTGGTTCCTTCCTAAATCGAGTCACCACTCCAATCAGAGAGCTGGTAAGATCAGGGCCCTGTAGAAGCTGAGCATTTAGCGATGTTCCCTGATATCTTGCTCCACAATCAAACACGACTCTGATCTTCTTTTTAGTGGGATGGTAGACTCCGTGATGTGGTATGTACCATACTTTACCATCACCACGGTCCAGCTCCTCTTCGGGCACTTTCTCAGCATAGCCTTTAACCAGGAGGTAATTTATAAAGGTCTTATACTCAGTATGAAATACTGAGTCCTTCAGAAACCTCCTCTTCAAATAACAAAGGCGCTGTTCAACAACTCTCCTGTTGTTCGGCATGCTGATGTCACCGTTTCTTAAAGGCAACGCAATCTGGTAATGCCCCTCCACCTGTTTCACTGAGTTGTTGACAAACTCCAAGAACCTTTGATCCTCCCTTGACATACCTTGTTGCTCCTCAATACTGCTTTCAGGGAAATCATTCTTAAATTGTTGCTGCCAAAGGTCGTCCAGGTTCACGACTGAAACTCTGTTGACAGTTATTTGAGGATGGTCCCAATTAACAGTCTCTCCACTGCTTCCCGTCAGTGGACCATTGACAGTCCAGCCTAGCAAGGTTCGGATAGCATATGGTCCATCATTCACACTACATACCACTTCCAGTGGTTCCAGTGCTTTGGGAACATTGGTTCCTATGAGTAGCTCAATTCCTGCATCAATCTGAGGTAGACGAATGTGTTTTAGGTGTGACCATCGTTCAATGTCCTTTTCGGTGGGAATATTTCCTCTGTTGACAGGCATGGAATCTTGTGTGTAAACTCTTGGAAGCTCGAGAAAATTGTCCCCCTCCAGTGCTGCAACCTCCAGCCCTGACACGACATTACTTCCTACTACTCTCTCTTGGCCCATGGTACGAAGCAGAATACGTCCCTTCCTCCCTGTGAGGTGTAGCTTGTGCATTAAGCTTTCAGTGCAAAACACTGCAGTACTCCCCTGGTCCAAGAAAGCATAAGTAATGACAGTTTTGGTTCCTTTGTTGGATTTAACCTGAACCGGAACTATGGGCAGTTTGCAGTCCAGATCTCCAGCCCCTGTAAGACCACTTGACACCATTGTGTTGTTAACATGCAGCTCTGGGTTCCTTTCCATCTGCTCAGAAATTTTAATGGGTTCCTTATGAAGTACAGTGGGATGTTTAAGGCTACACTTTGAGCAGGAAATCCTTTTTCTGCAATCTTTACTGATGTGCCCTGTGCACAAACAGCCAAAACAGATGCCATTTTCCTTTAAGAAGCCTATCTTCTTCTCATGAGCCAATTTTCCCAGCTGTACACATACATCTAATGTGTGTCCTCCACCACAGCAGATGCATGCTTTCCTTCCCATTTGTTTGATTTCCTTTTCTTTCCTTACAGAGTAATATTGGTTCTCCACAGGGCCTACAGTGGTAGCAAAGCTGCTCCCCTTGTGTCCAGGACGAAGCTGTGACTTGGGTTTGTTTGTTCCTTTATTTATGCTTGTTGATTGAGAGTCTTGTATATTGCCAAACACAGGATCTGTCAAAATTTTCACTTGCCTTTCAGTGAAGTTAGCAATGTCTGTGAACTTAGCTCTCCGCTTATGCCGTTCCTGTAGCTCACAGGCATGGTTCCTCCATTTGTCTCTAAGTTTGTAAGGCAGCTTTTTAATGATGCTCAACATGTTAGAAGGCATATCCATGTCTGAAAGATACTGCACATCCTCCATGGCGTTACAGCAGCCTCTAAGGAACAGACTGTAATCCTGCAGAACCCTCACATCCTCTGCTTTAATCGGAGGCCATGACAGGGCCTTATCCATGTAAGCGGAGGCGACCTTTTGTTCATTACCGAACTGCTCCTTTAATAAAGCTTTGGCCTTTGAATATCCTCGGTCTGGATGGATGTGTTGACAGCTTCTCACAAGCTCCTTAGCATGTCCCCTTGTGTGTTGTTCCAAAAAATACAAACGATCACAGCTGTTATTTGTGTTCCTCTCGACTCCGTTCTCAAAGGCTCTGATGAACGTGTGATATTTTAATGGATCACCGTCATAGATAGGGATCTCTCTCTTGGGTAGAGCTGAGAGGTTTTGCTGTTGAATTAGCAACGTTGTGATTTCATTTTGTTTCCTCATGATGCCAAGAACTTCATCTTTGGTTTCCATAGCCACTGTATTACCTTCTAGTTGTCCATTGTATGGGTCATGTGTGCTGAAAAGGGGGTCCATGTGGAATTGCATTTGGTTTTGTTCATATGAAGTTATATTTGGATTTGTCTTCATTTCAGTTTGTTTTGGAATAAATTCATCTGCTTCAACATTAAGTAACTTCTGAGATTTTGCCTTCTCAAAGTATGATTTCATTCCATCTGAGACCTTTGATGTCCGTTTTCCACTTGTTGTGCTTCGTATTTTAAGAACTTCAAGTTTTGCCATTTTTTCAGCAATTTCGGTGTTTAGTTGGAGCTCTTCTCTCCTTTTACGCAGGCGTTGTTCCTCTTCTTCCAGAGCATGTTTTTCCTTTAATAATTTGTGCCTCATGGTTAAGGCTGCCAGCTCGGCTTCGGCCTTTAAACGTGCAGATGAAGAGCATTGTGACTGAGATGATTTGTCACTTCCAACATTTGAAACACTATCATTTGGATTGATTTCATCCTCAATTTGACTTGTTTCATGCATTTGGTTTAATGGGATTTCTGCTGAATCCTGTTGCTCCAGAGAGATTTTCCTTCCAGTTTCAACAATCCATTTTTGAGTGTCCTTTTGAAATGTATCGCTGTAATTCACAATGCTTGAAAACCATTCCTTTTGTTTGATTTGTTCATCCTCAGGGAGTAGAGGCAACAGCTCATTGTGTAAAGTTGTGGCATTTTCCCACAGTGTGTTTAAATTCCCAAAACATTGTTTCACATCAGACACATTTTCTCTTTGTTTCATGAGCTCTTTCATTTTTGGTATTAAACCTTTGATTTTATCAACAACACGTTTGCGTTCATTTTGCAGGTTTTCCATTTTATTAAGCAAACCTTTTTCAGTGAGTTTCCTCTCCCTTTGTTTCACAGACTCCATGTCAGGGCCCAACGCTGCGTCATGTATTTGACTCATTTTTTAACGTTTCATTCAGTTTTCAATGAACCGTGACATTTAAATCCATCCACAATGCACAACAAATCACGGCATTTCATTTCAACAAGGCAGCATCAGCGTTCCTCCACGTAACATCAAAAAGCTTCGCATATCAGCATTAAAGTGCAGACAGCCATTCAGAGCGCAGGGCAAACATAATGCACAGACATTGCATATCCGACCAGCATTCATTTACTTGACTTCTCGAAACAGAGGCACTTCAAAGTTGATGCAATCCGGATCCGTTTTCCACACACATACATGCACAGGTGAGCTTACCTGTCCTCCATGACAGATGATGTGGCGCTTTGTCTTACTTTATTTCGGGACTGCTGCGCTGGAGTCCTGCAGATTCCTCTGCGCTGCAAGCGATCGCTTTCATTAATTGTTGCCTTTTTTGTTGACAAAATATTGCGGCTTTCCTGTTCCTTAAAGCCGCTTGTGAGGCAGAGAATAGGTCCTGTAGATTTATATGACGCGCTGCTGCTGCTCCAAGGAAGCACACCGAGTCCAGAGAAGTTTGAAGTTGTTTTAATGATCCTCAGCGGCTTTACACGCACTTGTAGATGTTAATTGTGTATTGAAGCAGATTACAAAATGATAACAAAAGCGGTCAACAAAAATTACGGCTTCCTACACTCGCCGCTCCTTTCACCCGTGCAGGTGAAGCACACCCTGATTTAACCCACCTGAGCTGTCAACTACGGTGCTCACATGACCCGAAACCATGGCAACAGGAAAACAAATTAAACACAAATTAATCAATCAATAAAGCAATATATGGCTCCTACAAGCATAGCGTCACATTAGCAACATTTGGACTATTTGACTATTAGCAACATGTTTCACTTTCTCCTCTTTCACAATAAAATTAAAATTTCACACTGAGCTGTTAAAGCAGTAAGTGACAGATCTCAGAAGGTCATTGTGATCTTTTCCGCTTCAGAACACGTTGGAGAGTTTTGCTCCAGCGATCCATCCCAGAGTTCCTCAGCTGATCGTGGACTGTGTGGCGGAGATAGAGAGGAGGGGGCTGGAGGAGGTGAGCTGGTCCAGTTCCACCTCATCTCTCTCTGTCTAAAGACTCCTGCAGTGTTTGAGGCAGGCAGCCAGCAGGATTTATTTCAACCAAACTAGAGGAAGACTTATACAAATGGTTTTGATGAATTTTATTTTGTTTTAGTCCAGTTTGTGTGTTAAACGATAAGTTAATAAGGTAATTAGTCTCAGTAAGGTGAGAGAGATTAATTTGAATTCAGAAGGTGTACAATTGTATTTTTCTGTTACAGTGTAAGAATATTTCTTTGAGCTCATTTTGTTTGTTAATTAGAGTGTCCTGCTGTCTGCAGAGAGGTCTGTACAGAGTTCCTGGTGGGGAGCGTCTGGTGAAAGAGCTCAGAGAACGATTCATCCAGGGAAAAACTCCACTAATGCTCAGTAAAGTTTATGATGTCCACGTGCTGTGTGGGGTTCTCAAGGACTTCCTGAGGAAACTGAAGGAGCCGCTTGTCACCTTCAGACTGCACAGAACCTTCATGGAGGCTTCAGGTATGAAGTATGAGGCTGCTCCAGTCCTGCAGTTAGAACTTGTCCTTGATGTTAGAACAGGTCTGTGGTGTTAGAACAGTTCTGTGGTGTTGGATGTTAGAACAGTTCTGTGGTGTTAGAACAGGTCTAACCATGACTGTTTGTGTTTCAGAGCTGGCAGATGAAGACAACAGTGCTGCCATTATGTATCAGGCCATCGCAGAGCTGCCGAAGGCAAACAGGGACACGCTGGCCTTCCTCATGCTTCACTTACACAAGTAAGAATCTTCAGCAGTTCGGTCTTCTGTCAGAAAACAAATCTCACCTCTTCACGGTTCTTCTTCAGGGTGATGCGGAGCCCTCAGTGTCAGATGGACGGGAATAATTTAGCCCGAGTGTTTGGACCAACTATCGTGGGACACGGGATGTCCGAGCCGTCCCCAACGACCATCATGAGAGACACAAACACGCAGCCAAAGGTTTGCATCTCTCTAAATGTCTGTGGATGTTTTCTGAACAGAATTGTATCATTGTGAGACCGGTTTACATAACATGGCCGTGTAAATAACATCTAGACAGAATTTTTCACTTGAACAAACGGCCAACATGATTCTCTGTACACTTTCTGTAGAAGTACCGAAGCATCAATTAAAAAAAAATAATAATTATAACGCTGATCAGTGTTTACTTTTGTCTCAGGTGATTTGCAGCTTGTTATCTATCCCTGAAGCCTACTGGAGACGTGTCCTCTCCATCCAGACAGCTAAAATACCATCCACCTCCACCATGGCCTACAGCCAGGATGACGGACCTGGTGGGGTTATCAGTGAACACCATTAAACTGCACCACATCTCATCTTCTCATTGGTCGAAACAATTCCACGTCTTCTACCTCCAGAGTCACTGCACGTCTTCTACCCCAGAGTCACTGCGCATCTTCTACCTCAGTCACTGCACGTCTTCTACAGCAAAGTCACTGCACGTCTTCTACCTCAGTCACTGCGCATCTTTTACCACAGTCGCTGCACGTCTTCTACCTCAGAGTCAATGCACGTCTTCTACCTCAGAGTCACTGTGCGTCTTGTACCTCAGAGTCACTGCACGTCTTCTACCTCCAGAGTCACTGCACGTCTTCTAACTCAGTCACTGCACGTCTTCTAACTCAGAGTCACTGCGCGTCTTCTACCTCAGAGTCACTGCGCGTCTTCTACCTCAGAGTCACTGCGCGTCTTCTACCTCAGAGTCACTGCGCGTCTTCTACCTCAGAGTCACTGCGCGTCTTCTACCTCAGATTCACTGCGCGTCTTCTACCTCAGATTCACTGCGCGTCTTCTACCTCAGATTCACTGCGCGTCTTCTACCTCAGATTCACTGCGCGTCTTCTACCTCAGAGTCACTGCGCGTCTTCTACCTCAGTCACTGCGTGTCTTCTACCTCAGAGTCACTGCGCGTCTTCTACCTCAGTCACTGTGCGTCTTCTACCTCAGAGTCACTGCGCGTCTTCTACCTCAGAGTCACTGCGCGTCTTCTACCTCAGAGTCACTGCACGTCTTGATATTGAAAGCTCATCTTGATAGATTTGTGATATAGAATATAGATTGTGACACTCCTGATTAACACACAAGCTGTCTCTTCCATGATAAAGTGTTTTTTTATTTTCCAGGTCGGCTGTTTAAGCCGCTGACTTCTCCAGAGTTGAACAGCTACTATAGAAGTCCCAGCAATGGATCTCTTAGAGGCCGGATCCGGAACCTGGGCAACACTGTCACCACCACGTAAGACCACAACAGACCAGGTCCAACCACCAGTCTGTCTGTAACACCTGTTACATCTATTATCCCCAGTCTGAACACCTTTAATCTCATCACACAGTTTAAAACTCATGAAATGGTTCATTATCTCACGATTAATACAGCTGGTTTCACTCACCACAATCATAAATGCTTATTCTCTCAGAGCAGATACTTTTGTCCTGGTGCTGGACTACATGTTGTCCTCTGTGTTTCCCTCTTAGTAGTCGAGCAGAACCAGGGAAGAGGTTCTTCACTTCACCCAGCTGATCCACAACCTGCTGACCTGAACCACGTCCAGACTTTAATCAGTATGTACACCGCTTTCATCAGCTGTTTAACCCTCCAACCCCCACATAGACATTTTTTTAGTTGGACAGGGGGTCTTCAGTGGGACTGGGAGTCTTTAGGAGGACTGGGAGTCTTTAGTGGGACAGGGGGTCTTCAGGGGGATGGAGTCTTTAGTGGGACTGGCAGTCTTCAGGGGGACAGGGGGTCTTCAGGGGGAGACAGCAGGTCAGCAGTAGATGTCTAATAATGGTGTTCATCATCTGAAAGCTGCTCAGCACTGAGAGTAGACATGTTCTGTTATAAAATGTGTTTAAGGGTAAATAACTTTATGACATGAGGATATGAACTCCATCTCAAGGCTCAATTATGTTTCATAAGTTGTTGCAACAATAAGATTTATACCATTTGTCACGCAGGCTCTCTGCCTTTCTAGACTGGTGAAACTGGACTGCCCTGAGGTCTGAAGAGGACCAATAACAGGACGGCTCGCTGCTCGCTGTTGTCAAATGTTAATCTATCAGCTTTAACTGTCACTGACTCACTGGGTCCAGACTGAACTGGACTGACTAGTTTTAGACTGAACTGGACTCACTGGGTTTGATTTAAAATGTCAAAATAAAAGAAGAAACATGAAATAAACATAGTAAAAGATTAGACTGCAGACGATTATTTTTGTTTTGTTGTTTTCCTGTAAAACATTGAGTCACAAAGTAAGATGTCCTTTTTGTCTCGCTGTCCCCCTTGCTGACCTTTGACAGACAGGTGTGTCCTCCAGAGGCAGACCGACTGATACATAAAGGACAACTCAATGGTTTGAACTTTCCTTTCTGATCTGAATCCCCTCTGTGCTGCAGGTGGTGGAAACAAAGAGCAGATAAATGCCCTGTAATGACTCAGCACTGCCCCCTGCTGCTCACACTGAGATCATCGATGAGTCTTGAGACTGATGGCTTTATTTAAACCAAAATATTTTTTGTATGTCTTTATTATTAAATTGAAACAACATGCATCAAGAAAAACTGCTAATCACAGCTCGTTCTGTTTCAATCAAGTTTGTCTGAGAAAAAGCAAAGAGATAAAGTTTAAATTTTCACATTCAAATAAAAAGAAGAAGCAGCTGTTGGAAGCAGTGATTGGTCGATCTGTCACGCTGTCAGTGACATCACTTCCTGTCATTCTGCTCAATGAGAGTTTTTGTTTCATTCTGCCACTCCAACACCCCGTCCAGAGGACAGCGTCCCTCCTGACAGATAGACAGGCAGAGAGACAGACAGACAGGTTATGATTGAATATTTATATATTCTTAGAAAGTCTTTTTGAATTGAACAGACAGAGGTCAGAGGTCGGGCTACCTGGTTGGTGATGTGTGTGTCGGCTCCTCGCAGCAACAACAGCTGCACGACTTTAAATCTGTTGATCCGAACAGCGTCATGAAGTGGAGTGTCTCCCTCCTGAAACACAACTCACCTGTTAGAAACCACGTGTGTGTGTGTGTGTGTGTGTGTTCCGGTCCTCACTTCTTTAAAGGCTTTTTGAGATTTCACACTTTATTTTAGGGTTAAAGGTTACAGTTAATGAAAAGGAAACGAAATAACGAAAACTAGAATTGAAAAAACATTTCCGTTAACCTGTGGTTACAAAACTAACTAAAATTATAGTGAAAATGTCCTTCATTTTTGTCTGTCAACTTTTTTCATACATAATGAAGATGAATCAGACAAAGGAAATGAAGGCAAAATTTACTGTGACCACTTTTAATCTCCCACCCAACAAATACCCAGTTACAAAAAACTACAACTAATAAAAACTAACTGAATTTGAAAACAAAAATTCACAACGAAATTAAAACTAAAACTAATGAAAAATTCACTATTCCAATGAGGGCCCTCACAAAGATACATGTGTGTACATGAGTACATGTGTGTGTGTGTGTGAGAGAGAGAGAGAGAGAGAGAGAGAGACCTACCCTGTCCTGTGTGTTGACTTCAGCTCCACAGTGAATCAGATGTTCCACACAGTCGTAGTGTCCGGTCCTCACAGAGACATGAAGAGGAGTACTATCCAGCTAGCACACACACACACACACACGTCAGTTTCACATTAATAAATATCGTTAAAGTCAGCACAGGTCATTGATATGTTGTTGTGTTTTATTCAGAAACAAAGCGAATGTTTTGTTGTTTTTTCAGCAGGAACTGTAAAATAAATTCATGTAGTTTAAATAGTTTCATTATGTTTAGTCTTTTAATAATGAGGAGTTTTGGTTGTTAATCTTTGATGCTGTCAGTATTCATCATGTTGGTACCTTGTCTCTGGCAGTGATGTCTGCTCCGAAGTTCAGCAGCAGTTTGAGGACAGACAGATGTCCTCCTCGACAGGCAGAGTGGACACAAGTGGACCACAGCTGGACAGAACCAGAACCAGAACCCGCACTGGATTAAAAACTGTGACTGACACTGGATTAACCCTCTGAAATCTTGGGCTATTATGTCTTTTATTCTGTATTAAAAAATCTGTGAAAAAATCTTTACCATGCCATGTTGGTATCAGTTTTTTCAGCGCAACCTCACCTATATGTCCTGATAATTACATTTTAACTTTGACTTACTGGATCAAAATTTTGAACCGAAAAGTAACAAAGGAAAATATAAAATCTGATCTTGAAAAGTATGTTTCACACACAGAAATGTTGCAACTTGTTGCAAATATGAACACAGGTTGCAAATATAACATGTAACGGGTACAATGAGGATAATATCTAGTTCTATATTTTTATACTAAATATATTTGACATTATCTCCAGTTTTACTTGGCTGAATATCATCAAAAAAAATCTGGTATTGAGTTTCAAGCTTTCAAGAGGGAAGCTGATGGAGAGACTCAATGTTGCTTCATTTTTATGTCTTTACGTCATGAAGAAGTCATGTGCAGGTGTTTTCATGGACTCTAGAGGGTTAAAACTGTAACTGACACCAGATTAAAACCAACTGGATTAAAGCTGTACCTTGTCTCTTTTGTGGACGTCGGCTCCAGCTTGGATCAGTTTGGTGACTACTTCTGTGTGACCCTGAGAACTGGCTCTGTGAAGACCTGTTCGCTCAAACTAAACAGACAGCAGCTTTTATAGATATGACATGACATGATATCTGTTCTGATATGATTAAAAAATGACTCACCGTGTCGCAGGCGTTGATGTCCCCACCTGTGGACAGGTACCTGTCAATCACCAGCAGCTGTTTGTGATCACAGGCCTTAAAGAAATCGTCCTCATCCACATAATACGGCTGAAAGACACCAGAGAGACATAAACATTATGAAGCAGTTCTTTAATCTGACACATCATTAGTACTTTAACTTTAATATTAATACTACTTTTTATTAGTAGTACTCTGATGTCAGATAATATCACATATCTAAAACTACGTTATTTCCCTAAATGAAGTTCTGTAATCAGAATAATCTTCTGTGTAATCCATATCCGTTTGGAAATCAAAACACGGATAACGAATAGTGACCTGTTTTTTCAAAAATCACATTATACATTATACAAAAGTCCTATTTTCTCTTTTTTTAAACACAACACATGACCAGGATATCAAGTATGAGAATAGGGCTGAATGTTGTTTTTTGAAAATGTATATTTTGCAGTTTAGTGGTCATGTGGTCAGTATTTTAATACCCCGAGGTTCCCGCGACCGCGACCTCTTTCATTAGGTCAATTCGGTTCCATGCAACACGCAGCTGCACAGGCACACTTTCTCATTGATTACATTTCAAACATGGACACATACACACGAGAGGAGGGTAAACTTAACCCTCTGGAGTCTATCTATGTATTGAAAATACACGTTTATTTACAGTAATAACTTTATTTATATATGATATGTAGACAAGCTGAGAAAGCCGGTTGAAAGTGCAATCATAGGAGCTTTCACAGTGTGCCATTTATGTTTCTAGACCATTTTTAAAATGTGAATTTTCTTTCTACAATGAAAACTATTACTATTTTTACTTTACATGCAAATATACTGTTTTGTAGTTTTATTATTTATTATTTTTTTCTTGTTTGTATTTTGTTTGTTTGTTTGTATTTTTCGGTTCCTTGCAGCTTTATACTTTGTTAATTAAAATAAAATGAAAAATCTGACTGATAGTCAAGTTTGTGTGGAGAAAAAGGAGCCATGCATGTGATGTAAGAACAGACTGAAAGATGCTAAACAGAGACAGAAATGAATGCATAGGAAGTTGACAAATTTGAACCAAAATCTCCTGGACTTCAGAGGTTTAAGGTTGGAGGAAACCCCAATTTGTTTTCGTGATGCATATATTTACTAGACATTACAGTACCAACGTGTTAGAACGGCCTTCAAAATAAAAGCAGATTTCCGGTTTAGCCGTATTTCCATCTAATTTCAAATTGCAATCAAAATGAAACGATCCATAATCAAAGACTCATTCCACTTCAGGTGGACAGTGGACACCCTCAGGATGTATAATTCAAAATCAAACCCTTTTGAAATCTCACATATTCTGCCATTTTTAATTAGAGGAAAAATAGCAGATTATGTGAGATTTCAAGGAGTTTACATTGTGAGTGTGTTACCACGCAGTTAGCAGCAGGCGGCGCTGCTGCTGGCTTCCTGACTGCAGCTCTCTGTTCTCTCTTGGTTCTCCGCAGCAGCAGCAGATTCTGCAGGTCAGCAGGAGTCTCCAGGACCAGACGACCTGATTTGTCCCTCTGAGGACGAAGACAGAGAGACATGAAGACACTCTACTGCAGTACTGTAGTATTTAACTGTAGTTAAAGGTTACAGTTAGGTTCATGTTAGGGTTAACGTATGGGGCTAGGGAACAAGGTTATTATAGTTAACGGAAAGGGAGAGAGAGTTTAAAACAAAGATAATTAACTGAAACTGTATTGTGTGGTTACAAAACTAACTAAAATTATAGTGAAAATGTCCTTCGTTTTCGTCTTTGTCAACTTTTTTCATACATAATGAAGATGGATCAGAAAAAGGAAATAAAAGCAAAATTTAGTATTTTTAATTCAGTATTGTAGTATTTACAGGTTTCTGGTTCTGGTTCTGGTTCTGGTTCCTGGTTCTGGTTCTTGTTTCCACTGATTCTTACAAACCAGAATGTTTCAGATAAAAATTATTTCTTTAAAGTTTCTGATCACCAAAGTATTGATCAGAAACAGTTCTGTGTCCAGCAGGATTAAAACTGTAAATGACACCAGCGGACTGCATAGAAGTGTATGAGAAAGGGATTTGTGACCTCAGGTTCTGGTTCTGGCTCATCGCTGATATCAGCCAATCACATGCGTGTTGACCTCTGACCTTGAGGCTGATTGGACGATCAGAGTCCTGCTTCTCCAGAGAGACGGACGACTCGTAGTCTCCGTCCTCCACCTGCCAGGACACACACACCACACACACACACATACACACACACACACACACACACACACACACATGTTTTAAAGTTAAACTTGTGGATGAACACGTTGACGTTCTGTGACTCTTTGAATCATAAAACTTTATTTAAGTCTTAAAGAGGAAACGAACGACTCCAATAACAGACAGAAATAACAATATAGAGACGACCTCTGACCTCTGACCCCCTGTCTCCTGCTCTCAGGACACTTTATTAGCAGCAGCCTCAGTTAACAGCTTTGTGAGTGTGTGTGTGTGTGTGTGTGTGTGTGTGTGTGTGTGTGTGTGTGTGTGTGCGTGTGTTGGACTTGACCTTCTCTGGTGTCATTTTATTGGCCCAGAGAGGCGGGGTCAGAGGTCAGTGGGGGTCCAGATTGAGTTTGTGTCAGAATATTTTTGCGTCCAGCAGAAGGTGTCGAGGCTGTAAACCTGTGACCTGCTGCAGCTCCGAGGCTCAGAGACTCAGATCCAGATCTACTCAAATCAGACACAAAGTCAGTGTGAAGATGCTGCAGAATGCTGCACCAGACTCAGAAAACCATCGTTTTAACAGCAGTGTTCTTGTTCTTCTTCAGACCTGACAAGGTATCAATTCAGGCTGTTTCCACATCACCATCATGTTGGAGTTATTTCAGCTCCTTTAGATCCGTTTATTCACATTAACACTCTGGAGTCCATCTATTTCACATGTTTTATTTATAGTATTAACTTTATTTATATATCATATGTAGACAAGTTGAGAAAGCTAGTTAAAAGTACAATCATAGGAGCTTTCACACAGTGTGACATTTATGTTTCTAGACCATTTTTAAAATTTGAATTCTCCTTTCTACAATGACTTACTATTTTTTAATTTACATGCAAAAAGAATGTTTTATAGTTTTAATATTTGTTATTTCTTATGCTGTTTTTGTGTTTATAAATAGTAAAACAAATTGGTACATTTCCATAGAAACCTGTGTCTTTTGTTTGTATTTTGGGTTCCTGGCAGCTTTATACTAAACTAATACTTAATTAAAGAAAGAAGAAGAAAAATCTGACTGATAGCCAAGTTTGTGTGGAGAAAAAGGAGTCATGCATGTGATGTAAGGACAGACTGAAAGATGCTAAACACAGACAGAAATTAATGCATAGGAAGTTGACAAATTTGAACCAAAATCTCCTGGACTATAAAGGTTTAATCACACTGGAGGAGGTGGTGGAGAGTCCATCTTGAAATACCTGGATCATCTGCTAAACAAAACCTTTATGGACCAAAAAAAACAGCAGTGGACAGCTCCTCTCTCTCCGTTGCAGGACGGAGAGATTCAAAATATCCTTCACTCCTGCAGCCATCAGACTGTCTCATTCTAACAGAGATAACAGACTCACTGAATCTACCCTCGGGGATAAAGAAAGTCATTTTGAATTTGAATTTGAATTTTTAAATCACAGAGAAATCTCTTTATTTAGCTTCAGACTGATGTGTTGCTGAACCAGCAGTCATCAGACTCAGCTCCTGCAGTAGGATCGGATTACTGATCAGATTATTGATCAGATTATTGATCAGACATGGAGACAACCTGCAGAGCAGCAGGAGGATCAAACTCACAGCAGCGACGTGTTGAAATGTTTAGATTTAGAGTCCCACAGAGGGACGAAGAGACAGGTCATCTGGATCTGACTCGGGAGGTGAAAAAGTCTGGACACTGTGGACACTGTGGACACTGTGGACCGTGAGGACGCGGGGACACCAGGCTGATGTGGACAGCTTGGTGTCTTCAGCTTGTCTCTGTTTATGAAGGTTTGACAGGACGGGCTGCAGCAGGTGCTCGTAAATGTTTTTAATCGTCTCAGTAGATTTTTGACTCTGTTGACAACCAAAGCGTCTCCTGAGGGACACTTTTACAGCTCGCCACCTGACTGGCACCAGAGTCCGTCTGCACGCCGCCACGCCGTAAAAACAACCATTATGCAAAGCACTTCAAAACACGAGGGACCAGCAGAGACTCTCTTTCCCTGTCCCACTCACACACACACACACACACACACACACACACACACACACACACTGACTGATTGATTGATTGATTGATTGACAGCCTGGTTGTTTAAAAAGTTAAAA
Source organism: Centropristis striata (assembly GCF_030273125.1). Classification (NCBI taxonomy): domain Eukaryota; kingdom Metazoa; phylum Chordata; class Actinopteri; order Perciformes; family Serranidae; genus Centropristis; species Centropristis striata. Next base: position 7,168,898 of record NC_081537.1, read on the forward strand.
AACATATTTCCTTCTCACCATCGTCATCATCATCTCCTCCTGCTCCTCCTGCTCCTGCTGCTCCTCCTGCTCCTCCTCCCAACTGATCAACTCAGATCTGAAAAAATAAAACAAACAAACTTCATGTAGTTTGATAAAGAACTTTAGGGCTTTTATTTTGAAACACATTATGATTTTCAGCCGCTGAATTTTGAGTTCTGAAGAAGAAGAAAAAGATATTCTAAGATATAAAAATAACTTTTTGTTGCTGCTGTTATTATGTAAATAATGTGAACTTCGTGTTTTATATCTAGAAAACAAACAGGATGA
>NC_081537.1:7171706-7204206 GCF_030273125.1 Centropristis striata
TCATCTTTTTCGTTCTCTTCTTCTTCTCTGAGGTCAGACAGCTGATCTGCATCTGTTCACACAAAACTAAACTTCTAACGAGCAGCTAAAGTACTCTGTAGTACTCTGTGGTACTCTGGTGTGCTCCGTGGTACTCTGGTGTACTCTGTGGTATTCTGCAGTACTCTGGTGTACTCTGGAGTACTCTGTCATACTCTGGTGTACTCTGTGCTACTCTGGAGTACTCTGGTGTACTCTGGAGTACTCTGCGGTACTCTGGTGTACTGTGGTTCTCTGGAGTACTCTGAAGTATTTTGGTGTGGTCTGTGGTTCTCTGAAGTACTCTGTGGTACTCTGTTGTTCTCTGTGGTACTCTGTGGTACTCTTGAGTAGTCTGTGGTACTCTGTGGTTCTCTGGAGTACTCTGTGGTACTCTGTGGTTTTCTGGAGTACTCTGTGGTACTCTGTGATTCTCTGGAGTACTCTGTGGTACGCTGTGGTTCTCTGTGGTACTCTGGAGGGTAAAACTGTTGTAGTTCTGATTGAAGCCTTCAGATCCAGTAAACAGTTTGAGCTGCAGCTGAAGATTTATCTGATGGTTTTCATGTGTTCATCAGTTTGATGTTGCAGCTCTGAAGAAGTTTGTTTTATGTTTTTATTCCCTGAGGATCATAAAGTCTGTCAGATAATAAAATATGAGAATAACTGAAGTAAAAAATAACAGAGAATAGAAATATAAAGTTAAAGAACCTCACAGTCAAAACTCCTCAGTCCTAGTCAGACTTCGTGTCCTGCTAACATGCTAACATGCTACAATTCTACAATCTACAATGTGATTTATCAGACGATTTGATCCAAAGCGACATACAAATGAGAGTGAATACAACACAAGCAAAGATGAAGTCAAGAAACATAGCAGAGTCAGAGCCGTGGTTCAGTCTGAGTCCATCAGGACGTAACGTAGCGGTCAGTGAGATACTTATCATTAGATCTGTGTAGATGAAGAGTGAAGGTGTTCAGTAAAGAGTTGGATCTTCAGTCTCTTCTTAAAGATTGATCAAGACTCAGCAGATCAGATGGAGTTTGGAAGTTGGTTCCACCACCTATAGGGGCTCTACAGAGGAGAAGAGTCTGGTTTGAGACGTAGAGGCCTTCAGCGGTGGAGGAGCAAGACGTCTTTTGCTGGAAGAGCGTAGTGGCCTGGAGGGTTTGTGGACCTGAACAAGGGAGTTCAGATAAGCAGGGGCTGTGCTGCTGTCTGTAGACAAAGACAAGGCTTTAATGTGATGCTGCTGAGACTGGGAGCCAGAGATAGAGATGAGGAGCGGAGTGACATGTGCTCTCCTGGGCTGGTTGAAGACCAGACGGATCATCTGCAGAGGCTTGGTGGTGCAGCAGGAAGACCTGCCAGTAGAGAGTTGCAGTAGTCTAAACGTCAGGTCAGGTAGGGTCTGATCTTCCTGATGTTGTACAGGGACACATGAACCTTGAAGACCAGTTCGTCATCAATCATGACACCCAGGTTCCCTGCAGAGCTGGTGGGACGAGTTGCATGGATCCAAGCTGAAGATTGATAGGCTGATATTAGGTGGGACAGGCTGGGATGATGAGGAGCTCTGTCTTTGAGAGGTTAAACTGAAGGTGATGTTCAGTCATCATGTGGAGATGTCAGCAAGACAAGCAGAGATACGAGCCGAGTGTGTGGGGTCGTCTGATGGGAAGGACTGGAACAGCTGGGTATCATCGGCGTAACAATGGTACAAGAAGCCATGATGGAGGATGATTGCACCAAGTGAGGTGGTGTAAATTCCTTGCATGCTAACAGTGCTAACATGCTAACAGTGCTAACATTAAGCAGGTATAATGTTCACCATCGTAGCTTAGCGTGTTAGCATGCTGACATCACAGTCCAGCTGAGGCTGATGGGATTGTTGCTGCAGGAGACCTGGTTCAGACCCGGTCTAAAGATCAGAACCAGTTCCTGGTCTAAAGGTTTAGAACCAGCTCTAAAGGTCAGAACCATGTCTAAGGGTCAGAACCAGGTCTGAAGGTCAGAACCAGGTCCTGGTCACAAGGTTTAGAACCAGCTCTAAAGGTCAGAACCTGGTCTGAATGTCAGAACCAGGTCTAAAGGTCCGAACCAGGTCCTGGTCTAAAGTTTCCATGAAAGTTTCCAGATTAATCTGTTCTCTGTCCCAGAGTTTATTTTTAGATTTTCAGGGGCAAAAGACCCTGAGGACAGAGAGAGACAGAGAGACTTTATGCCAAGCTAAGCTTTCTTCGGTAATCTGCTCATCTTCTTCACGTGTTTAATGTTTTAATGTTCAGCTTCCTGCAGAAAAACTGGGTCATTTCCTGTAATTAGTGTGTGTGTGTGTGTGTGTGTGTGTGTGTGTGTATGTGTGTTTCCTTCCTGTTTATTTAGCTGTTGTCTTGTTGGAGTTACATAATTTCAGACAAGTTCATGTTTTTTTTTTACTGAATATTGAGTAGAAACATCTGAATGTTACGTGTTCTCAATATGTTCTGCTCCCCTGAGGGTTCTACAGTTACCATACACGTTCAGTTATTGATTATAAACTTTATCAGGTTTTCATCTGTTAATGTTCTGTGAGTCTGTTAGAGCTGCTTGCCCTGTCTGCAGGTCACACTGAACACTGCTGACTATTCACTATTCATTAGAGCCAAACACAAACACACACACACACACACACACACACACACACACACACACACACACACACACACACACACACACAGAGCCTTCATTGACATCTGCACAGTCACAGCTGTTGATTCATTAAGCCCCGCCCCCTCCGCGCTCCGCACTCATCAGCTCCCGAAAATAAAAAACAGATGCTTTATTATTAGCGCGCACACACACACACACACACACACACACACACACACACACACACACACACACTAGGTCCTGTTTGGCTTCATTCAGATGACAGGAAGTGGAGCCGACCTCTGGAGAGTTCCACTTCCTGTCCAGTCTGAGCTGCTGAACCTGACGAGGTGGAGAACACACACACACACACACACACACACACACACACTGATGGATGTTGGTGTTTCTGTGTCTCAGCTGGAGTTTGATCAGATGTCATGTTAACAGTTTTAAAAGTGTTCTTCTGGGTGAATTCAGACTTTTACATGTTGAAGGAAAGATTATCAGAGCAGACGAGGATGTGTGTGTGTTGCTCTGTAACCGAAGCAGCTGCTGGGGAGAGGCGCCCCCTGCAGGCCGGAGGAGTCACACACACGCACACACACGCACACACACACACACACACACACACAAAGACACACACAGAAGGTTTATTCATGCATCTCAGTCAGATACAGTGCACGGTGTGTGTCACGAGGATCTCACACACACAAACACACACACACACACACACACACACACACACACACACACACACAGATGCAGATTAGTTATAATTATGATGTTCTGCTTTAAATGTTTTATTGTAGAAAGCTGATGTGTCTGAGTGATCAAAGATCAATAATAACTGCAGCGGGACAGTCTGAGACCAGGACCAATCCTGATCCTGGTCCTGTTCCTGGGATTGGTCCTGGTCCTGTGAGAGGATCTGGACACACTGATGTTCCTGTTGGTTCTGTAGACTTCATAGTGAGAACAAAAGGACTCTTTCTCTGAGATCTTCTTCAGATTCATGAAGTTTCTGTTTGTTCCTGTGTTCTCCTTGTCAGTTCAACATGAGACAGCAGCACAGACTGAAAGAATAGCTACAAATAAACAATTAGCCAGCTGTAACATTTATGTTTCTACCAAATTTGATGAAAGTTGTTCGAGGCGTTCCTGACAACATGCTTCGGGCTGTAAAACCACGGCATGCACCACGGCATGCACCGCGGCGTGCACAAACAGAGGGAAGTTAACACGACGTGAATGATGTGACTTGATGAAGGTCCTACTGCACTTCAATCTGCCACTCACATCTCCAACAAACCAAAACCCTGAACAGATAAAAAAATTATTTTCCTCTCTGTGTTTGTCAGATGTCGCTGGGAAGGCGGGCGACGTCCTCCACACGTCTTCACCTCCATCGAACCCCGACCCCTCGCCGCCACAGAACCACATCACAGTTGCTAAGAAACAGTCATGGGCACGTCAGGGCTTTGCGGCACCGCCCACACGCCTGCCACCGAGCTCCGCCCCCAGAAACTCTGACCAGGAGCGAGCGGCGGGAGCATCCCAGGATGCACCAGGGCAGTCATGGAGTCAGAGGCTGCTGCAGGATCAGGTACCTGTTCGGTTCCTGAGGTCCTCCTGCAGGTATCCAACCTCCTTTCAGCTCTTTGATTCTCTTCTTCTTCTCCTGACAGACGGATCTGTGTGGCGTTGGTCCGGCGCTGGACGTGACCAGCTGTGTTCCCATCAGTTCCACCGCCATCCTGCAGGACGCCTCCCATCCAGCAGGGGGCGCTCCTGAAGGGCCTGGCTCCGCCACCAGCACCAAGCTGTCCGGCCAGCGGACCTACCTGCAGAGCCTTGACCGCAGCAGTCGAGCTTGGGTGCTGTCCTCAGGAAAGACCCAGGCTTCAGACGAGGCCCGCGGGCCGCAGCAGGAGAGCGGCGGCAACATCTGGTACAACCCGATCCCCGAGGAGGAGGACGCTGCGGCACCGCGGCGGGAGGAGGAGATCTGGAGGAGGAGGGACGACAGGGAGGAGAGAGGAGCGGCAAGGAGGCCGGCAGACATCCGGGCAGAGCCAGGAGGAGCCTGGACCGGGTCCACGGAGAGTCAACCGGAGGGCGCCAACCCCAGTGTCAGCCACCTGACCGATGACATCACCACAGAGAACACAGGTCACCTGAGTTCATTCATTCAGAATAATCATAAATATTCATCAGCTGTTCATTCATCATTGTTTCATGCTTCGTCTCTCTTCAGACTCCGCCCACTCAGACTCTAGCCCCGCCTCTCAGAAAAAAGGGGGCGTGTCCAGCAGTGTGATGGACAGGCTGCGGTCTCCGGGGACGGTGAGGAAACTCTCGATGAAGATGAAGAAACTTCCCGAGCTGCGCCGCAAACTCAGCCTCCGCTCGTCCTCCCGCGCCAATCGCCAGGGCAATGACAGCAAAGGGGGCAGCGACGAGTCCACCAATAAAAATCCGCCGTCGGCCTCGTCGAATCAGAACGTGATCAGCAGGTATCACCTCGATACCTCCGCCCCTCCGGCCAGACCGCTACGTCGCTCATCAAGAGGACGGTCGGCCAAAGGAGGTAACCTTTACTGAGAACAACACAACAAACAACAAAAAACAAAAAATACAATAAACACAATAAACAACAATAAAAAAATAAACACAATAAACATTAAATAAGACAGTTTTGTCCTTTTTTAATATATTTTAATAAACAATTATTTTTTGTTTTTATTTTTAAACTGGCAACATTTCTTTTTTTTTCCAGGCTACCTTAGTGACGGGGACTCCCCTGAGCTGCTGCCACGGCAACAGGCCTCTCCCGTCACAACTCCCCAGGAGACGGCATGCGACATGTCGTCGTTCCGGCTATACGTGGACGCCGACCCGCCGCGCTGCAGCCAGCGGGTCACAGGGCTGCTGACGGTGCAGCTGCTGGGTCTGGAGGAGATGAAGGGCAGCAGGTAAACAACAATAAACAATAACAATAATAAATATGATCAGTCAAACACTTTGTGTTCTTAGCCTGCCGGTTTTGTCCTCTCAGGTCCGAGGGCAGTAAGGAAGTCTTCCTGGCGATCCAGATCGACGGGTTGACCAGAGCGAGGACCGCCCTCCTGACCCTGCGAGGCTCCGCCCTCCCGCTGAACCATGCTTTCCACCTGGAGTTGGAGCGCGCCAGGCAGCTCCGCGTGGTGGTGCTGACGCCAGGTACTGCCTCCGTTCTCACAGGTTGAGCTGAATCTGGTGTCATCTGTTCTTCTGAACAAATATATATCAGATCCTGATCCCCAGAGGACGGACCCTTTAGATCTCCATGTAACCGTTCCTCTGGTTGCTTTAGGCTCAGCTGGTTTATTTTGGTCAGTGGATCTTGTTGCTCAGATCCACCGAGTTCAAACTAATCCTCTATCTTCTCACTGTTTTCATGATTAAAGTCACGGAGGAGAAAACTGAGACTTCTTCTTTGTGTTTCTGTCTGCAGCCGGTCCAGCAGCTGCAGGAGGCTCCGGGTCTGTGACGGACCAGACTTCAGGGGGTCCAGCCAGAAACAGAGTCTGCGGTCTGGGCGGTGTCTCCATCCCTCCGCTCTTTAAAGGTTCCACAATATAAATTAATTCATAATGATTTCCTGTAAAACGAGGAACAGAATCTGAATGAATTTATTTTGTGTCAGGGAGTCGAAGTCAGCAGCTCTGTGTGAAGCTGGAGCCCCGAGGCCTGCTCTACCTCAAACTGTCCCTGCAGGAGAGGTGGGACACGCAGGTACGCACAAATACTACCAGTGCTACTAATACTAATACTACTAACACTAATACTACTACTAATAATAATATTACTACTAATCCTAACCCTCAGGCAGCTGTTCATCATGACTTCACAGCTCCTTCACATCAAACTCTGACTCGATCTCAAAAGGAATATAAAATATAGCAGCAGTATCTCAACACCTGTATCAGTTTTTTCACATATTTGAAAACGATTCATTTCAATAAAAATTGACTGGCTGTAAAATCAAGACAGATTAACAAACCAAAGATTATTTTACCCCTTCAGACCTGCAGAGTCCAAACCTGATCCGTTTGAGAATAGAAGTTTGAGAAAAGTGAGAAAAGAGTTTCCAGATAATTACAGAATGTAAATGTAATTGTTACAGCGCCATCTGGAGGTCAATGAGCTGTGGGAGTGATTTACACAGCCGCAGGTTTCCGTGACTCTTGGTGCACAAAGACTGTTAGAGGAGAAACAGGAGAATTAAAGTTGTGTGTGCCTCCTCAGCCAAGCTCCGACTCCTCTCTGCCTGCTAACGTGTTTGGGGTGGAGCTGCACCGCCTGGTGGAGAAGGAAGGATCTGCAGCTCCGGTTCCTCTGCTCATCCAGAAGTCTGTGACGGAGATTGAACGACGAGGACTGAAGGTACGCCTCTTTATTTTACAGTCTGTTTCATTTACTGTCTGTTTTATCTTATAGTCAGCTCCACTGGGTAGATAAACCATCAACAACCTTTACAGTTAACTTGTTGAATAATGTGTCAACTTGCAATAATTTTGTCTGTCTGTCTGTCTCCCTGCCTGTCTGCTTCTCTCTCTGCCTGTCTGTGTGTCAGGTGGTGGGTCTGTACAGACTGTGTGGTTCTGCGGCGGTGAAGAAGGAGCTCAGGGATTGGTTCGAGAGGAACAGTTCCGCCGTGTGTCTCAGTGAGGACCTGTACCCCGACATCAACGTCATCACAGGTCAGAGACACTGACAGGACCTGGACTCTGACAGGACCTGGACTCTGACAGGACCTGGACACTGACAGGACCTGGACACTGACAGGACCTAGACACTGACAGGACCTGGACTCTGACAGGACCTAGACACTGACAGGACCTGGACACTGACAGGACCTGGACACCGACAGGACCTGGACTCTGACAGGACCTAGACACTGACAGGACCTGGACACTGACAGGACCTGGACACCGACAGGACCTCAGGGACTTTGAATTGTTTGAGACACTTTACCAAGTTGCAGAGGACTGTTTGTTCTCAGGTGTTCTGAAGGACTACCTGTACCGTGTGTGTTCTCAGGTATTCTGAAGGACTACCTGCGGGAGCTGCCATCTGCACTCATCACCAGGACTCTGTATGAGGTCGTCAGGGAGGCCATGACCCTACGACCCCCCCCAACTCCACCTGCGACCCCTGATCCCCAACTGGCCCAGAACACCGTGGACCTGCTGTCCTGTCTGCCGCCTCCAGAGAGGGTAAGAGACTAATACAGTAGTACTACAGCACTACCTACAGTAGTACTGCTCCTGCACAGTGTTGTGTTGTTCTTTGTCCTCGTCTCTACATTCTCCCATCCCGGTGAAAGGTTCCTCAGACCGTCTCCGTGTCGCTGCAGGACCTGCAGCTCTGATCCATCTCTCTGTGTCTCTGCAGGCCACTCTGTCCCTCCTGCTGGACCACCTCAGTCTGGTGGCGTCCCTCAGCTCGTCCAACAGGATGACGCACCAGAACCTCGCTGTGTGCTTTGGCCCAGTGCTCCTCACACCGACCCAGGAGGCCTGGAGGGGGGGAGGAGGAGGAGGAGGAGGTGGAGGAGGAGGGGGAGGCAGGGGAGGGCGAGGAGGGAAAGGGTCCGGACACGGGGAAGAGATAGCGAGCGCGGTCGATTTCAAACGACACATTGAGGCGTTGCATTACCTGCTGCAGCTGTGGCCAGGTGAGACAGAACGACATTGTTAACAACAATCATCATCCGCTCTGTTGTTGCTATGGAAACGTCTGACCTTTGCTCTTCACGTGTCCTCAGTGCCGACGCGGCGAGTCCTAGCAGATGACCACATCGATGTCTCCCCGCCTCCCTCCCCTGCCCTCCCCCGCCACCCCCAGCAGCGGCACCCTGCACTGCGGCTGGCTCTGGCCCAGAACCCCGAGCAGGAGGTGGTGGTGTCCCGCCGTGGCCGAGGCGGTCTGACCCGGCTGGAGAGTCCGCCGCCAATCAACCGGTACGCCGGAGACTGGAGCATCTGCGGACGAGACCTTCTGTCTGGACAGGAGGCCGATTATGATGAGGTGGCAGGAAGTGAGAGTGACGGAGGTAACTGACCGCATTTCCATCTAATGTCCAGAAGAGGGCAACACTGCAGTCTGATTCTATAGAAGTCTATGAGAAAATGATTTATGACCTCAGTGAGCTTTAAACTACAGCTACAAATCTATGTTTTGAAATGGTTTTGCATTATTGTGGACTCACTGCTTGCTGTTGTTGTTTCAGGCAGCGGGGACGAAGAGGAGGAGGAGAAGAAGGAGGTGTGGTCATCAGAAGGAGGAGGAGGAGGAGGTCTCTACGTGGACGATTTCATGGATTTTGATGCTCCGTTTAACTGTCGACTCAGTCTGAAGGACTTTGACACTCTGATCCACGACCTGGACCGAGAGCTCGCCAAACAGATCAACATCTGTCTGTAGAGGAGCAGGAAGAGCAGGAGGAGCAGGAGGAGGAGCTTGAGGAAGAGAAGCAAGAGGAGACAGGCGATTGTTTTATCAGTCTGCCACTTTGAATAAAGTTTCGTTTTCTGCTTCAGTCTGAAGTGGAAGTTCTGTTTCAGAATGTCTACATTTAAATTATAAAGGTATTTTTCTTCTATGCAGAAGCTTTAATGTCCAAAGGTTCCTCAGCAGAACTGAAGATTATCAAACAACAGAACACAAGTATTATGATTTGACCTCTGACCTCCTCACTCTGACCTCAGAGAGAAAACACATGTTCCGGTTCTGTTCAGAGGATTTAGAAGTCCTGAACAAGGTGATGAGTTAAACTCAATGTGGAACAAGAACACTTGGGTTCTCGTAGCGTCTCTGGATCTTTCCAGATCTTTCTGGTTTTCAAAATGAGACCAGATTAATTTATTTCCTTGATCCAAAGTTAAACGTAGCTTCAGTGTTAATATGAAGGAGGAGAGTTGTTCTCGAGGAACAACAGGAACCAAAAGTTCAGAGAACCACAATGTGGGTTCCCTATGCAGAATATTATGTTGTTCCTCTCAGAGGGTTGACTCTCTGAAGATGTGAACTGAACTGTGACATTGTTGTTGTTGTTCTGGGTATCAGGGTAGCATCCTGTTGGAACATGGTGGAACAAGATGGAACATGGTGGAACATGGTTGAACATGGTTGAACATGATGGAATATTTTGGGCTGTTTGCACTGTTGAAGCCATAATTTCATTTGTTGAAACAATTTTAGTTGAAGTGAACGAACTGTAGCACTCACCGCACTGTTGCTGATTCTGTCCCCCTTTAGGTTTCTGTTTCCCCTGCAGGTTTCTGTTATGCCCGGTTGGTTTCTGATGCCCCTTTAGGTTTCTGTTGCCCCTTTAGGTTTCTGTTTCCCCTACAGGTTTCTGTTGCCCCTTTAAGTTTCTGATGGCCTTTTAGGTTTCTGTTGCCCCTGCAGGTTTCTGTTACCTCTGCAGGTTTCTGTTATGCCTGGCTGGTTTCTGATGCTCCCTTTAGATTTCTGTTGCCCCTTTAGGTTTCTGTTGCCCCTGTAGGTTTCTGTTTCCCCTACATGTTTCAGTTGCCCCTGCAGGTTTCTGTTGCCCCTTTAAGTTTCTGATGTCCCTTTAGGTTTCTGTTGCCCCTGCATGTTTCTGTTACCTCTGCAGGTTTCTGTTATGCCCGGCTGGTTTCTGATGCCCCTTTAGGTTTCTGTTGCCCCTTTAGGTTTCTGTCGCCCCTGTGTGTTTCTGTTTCCCCTACAGGTTTCAGTTGCCCATGCAGGTTTCTGCCCCCCTTTAGGTTTCTGTTGCCCCTTTAAGTTCCTGATGTCCCTGCAGGTTTCTGTTTACCCTACAGGTTTCAGTTGCCCCTGCAGGTTTCTGTTGCCCCTGCAGGTTTCTGTCAGTCCTTCAGGTTTCTGCTGTCCCCCTTCAGGCTGAGCAGCAGGGCGATGTGAGTCAGCAGGTCTTCAGTATTTTTCTCGGTACAGAGTTTCTCACTGTGATGAGTTTGTGAAGAAGGAATAAGATGCCATACTCAGTGTTTCCAGTGATGTTGTTGTTGTTTTAAGTTGTTTTTGACAGTATTACTTTGTTTTGCACAGCGATAATAAGCACTTATGTTTTTTATTGATGATGACGACGTTTCTATGCAGACGATGTAACCAAAGTGTTGAAGCACAGTTCCTGTTGGAACCGACCACAGCAGCCTGTTTGTATGTCTTATTAACCGACCAACAAATAAACACATTATTATTATTATTAACTCAGTGACTGGGCTCTTTTTGGATCATAAAGATAAATAAAGATTTGTCATAAGATCGTATATGTGATGAACAATAACTCAAACATCCTGTGGGTATACTGGATCAGGCCCACACGGTCCTGGTTCAGGTTCTGGTAGTCAGACCTTAAAAGGACTCTGTGCTGCTGGAAACCAAATGAGTGGGTATGCCCTCAGTGTAGTCTGACAGACCATCATCAGCTGAGTTGTTCATCTGTTTATTGTCTGTTAAACCAGCTGAGAAGTGCATTACTGCCACCAAGTAGTCAACCGGCTGTTGAGTGAGAGCGCCACCTGGTGGTGAGACTCAGCACAGCAACTCTTCTCTCACTGTGAGGAAATAGAATAGAAAATAGAATAGAATAGAGTAGAAGAGAATAGGATAGGATAGCCAATAGACGACCTCATTCTTCCCGGTCTTTTTTTACTAATTCTTCCCGGTCATCTTTGGCAAATGTTTTTTCCCTGCACATTATTTAATATAATTTCCAGCAAATGTTTAATTTTTCTGCACATTATTTAATATAATTCCCTGCAAATGTTTAATTTCCCAGTAATGCCCAATTTATCTGCAAATGTTAAATATTTTAGCAGAGGTTTTAATTTAGATTCAGATTTATCATAGGTTGTTATTTATAGGTTAAGTTTAATGTTAAGGTATGTTTGGATGCTGCTACTGGATGCTTGATCTATCTATCTAGGCAAGGCAAGGCAAGTTTATTTGTATAGCACAATTCAACACAAGGTAATTCAAAGTGCTTTACATACACATTAAAACAGCAAGACACAATTGAAAACAGTAAAAACAGTCAATTAAAACAGGGAAATAGAAATAAAAATATAAATAAAATAAAATAAGATACAGCAGGATAAAAAGCACAAGTCAAACATTGTGTAGTTAAAAAGTAAGGGCAGTAGAGTGGAGCAGATTAGTGTTAAAGTTAAGAGTACACTGCAGTAAACAATAGTGTTTTTAGTCCTGATTTAAAGGACTATCTATCTATCTATCTATCTATCTATCTATCTATCTATCTATCTATCTATCTATCTATCTATCTATCTATCTATCTATCTATCTATCTGTCTATCTATCCATCCATCCATCCATCCATCCATCCATCCATCCATCCAGCCATCCATCCATCCATCCATCCATCCATCGTGTTCAGCCTGTCAGTCATCTCTCAGGGCTCTGAACTCCCTGTTGCTCCGCAGGAGGACAGGCCCCACTCGGCTGTGACGTAACTGCTGGACTGTCTGTTCTTTTTTGGCTTCCCTGTGATTGGCTGAGGCGGGGAGCAGCTGACGGCTCTGCTACGTGATTGTCTGCTCGTGTGTCGGGGGCGGGTCTCAGCGCGCGGACCAGCTGCAGCTTTTTCCTCCTTAAAATGGCTGAAAAATAAAAAATAATAAAGAAAATAAAGAGAAACGCGAAGCTCTGCTGTTGCTGCTGTCGGAGTCCGTCAGGTTCTATCAGGTTCTATCAGGTTCTGTCAGGTTCTGCTGAATTCTCCTGAGAGCTGAACTTTCCAATGAACTGCACCAGGTTGGTAACTGCGCCACAGGCTCCATGTTCTCTTCACTTTATTTTCCTGGTTATTAATTCTGCTGTTTACCGTGTTTGTCAAATTTCAAAAACATCTGAGAAACATTATTTATATATTTTGTCATGTAATAAACTAAATTTACTGAGTTATATTTTTTTATTTTGTGCCTGATTCATTGTTTCTGCTCTTTATTTATGTAATTTAGTTGTTTGGTTTTTTTTTTACTTTCTGTGCAGTCCAGGAAATGTAACTTGAACAGGTATTCAAATCATGCAGTATTTATTTAAATATTTGTATGTTTATTATGGCATGCAGATCAGGAAATTATTATGGAATTATATATAGGCTATACATAGAAAAATGTAGTAAATGTGTATTCCTGGTAAGTATCACACATGTTATGTTGCTGTGCTATTCTATATATTGTGTTAAACTATATTTTATTTTACACACTGTATGTTTTACAGGTTTTATTAGTAAAATGTGTTTACAGTATGAGAGTTTTTTGTGTGAAAAAATGGCTTTAAATATTTTTTTATGATTATTTAATATTTCCAACAATAATAACGTAATGTTTTGAGGATTCACTCATAATAATTACACAGTTCTGAGTTCTGATGGTTTCATATAAATAAATGAATCATAATGTTTCACTGAAACAGCACAGAGCTGCTGCAGGTTTATGACTGATTATTACTTTTCTTTAGTTTAGCTTACTTTTCTTTAGTTTAGCTTACTTTTCTTTCGTTTAGTTTACTTTAGTACTTAAGTTTAGTTTACTTTAGTTAAGTTCACTTTAGTAGTTTAGTTTAGTTTACTTCACTTTAGTACTTTAGTTTAGTTTACTTTAGTTTAGTTAAGTTTACTTTAGTACTTAAGTTTAGTTTACTTAAGTTTAGTTTGCTTTAATTTAGTTTGCTTTACTTTAATTTGCTTTAGTTTAGTTTACTTGGGTGTAACCTCGATCCTGTTATTGGCAGCAGAGTTGTAATGTTGCAGATTTCACTCTTCAGCTTGTTGTTTATATCCGTTCTTTACACTTTGACAGTTTTCTGTAAACTTTTATTCAAATGATTGCCTTGTTTCCAGAGATATCATGAGTTCAGTTCTGCCTCACAGTCACATAACTCCGTCTGTCACTCAAAGACAGAAAGTCCCCATGAGAACCAACGGACCGTGTTCTGTGTGTCTGCAGGGTTCTCCACATGCTAAACCCTCGGCCCGGGGGTCCATCTCCAATCATGCCCGTGGACATGGCTATGAGGATCTGCCTTGCCAGCTCGCCTCCTCTGCGCTCCTTCCTCAGTACCTACGACAGCCGCCGCTCCTCACCGGCCACCATCCTGCGACCCTGCCTGACCTCCGGGAGCTGCGGGGACACCGGGCGCTGCGGGGACACCATCGGGACTGGCATCACCACGGCGAGCCCGGTGTCACCGTCGTCGCTGGCAGATCTCTGCGGCGGCAGCCCAGCCTGGCTGAGGAGGAAGAAGAAGAAGAACGTGGTCTTCGCAGACTCTCGAGGTCTGGCGCTCGCCGCCGTGCACGTCTTCAACGAGGCGGAGGAGGAGGCGCTGAGCGAGCTGCAGTTCCACCTGACGGAGATGGAGGGCGCCGCAGCCGGACTGCGTCTGGCAGACCGCGAAGGTGAGCGGCTGATTGTTGATCCAAACTAAACAAGCAGTCGGTTTGTCAAGATTTGATCTGTTAACTGCTTTTTCTGTCACAGTTCTGTTTGAACAGAATATTCATAGTTTTCATAGATTCCTGAAAACCTTTTTATTTGTTCAGCACTTTACAGGAAGAATTTAAGGGAGAGAGAGATAAAGATGTTTCTTACAATATAGAAGAGTCAAATTGAGTTAAATCCCACATAATAAAAGCTGTGTTTCTCTACCAGACGCTGCAGATTCTAGTCCAGGTCTGGTTCTGGACTTCACCCAGCCGGCTGCAGACTACCTGGACCTGAGGAACCGGATCAAAACCCAGCAGGTTTGTCTCGAGACGTGTTCCATCCAGGAGCGTCTGCTGTCCGGCACCGTTCAGGTCCGAAACCTCTGCTTCGACAAGTCCGTGTCGGTGCGGATCACCTTTGATACGTGGCGCTCCTTCCGGGACGTCCCGTGTCAGTACCTGAACAACGTGTACGGCTGCCCCGACACCGACACCTTCTCCTTCTCCGTCTCGATACTGGAGGACCTCGAGACCTCTGAGAGAGTGGAGTTCTGCATTCAGTACCGGACTCCGGACCAGACCTACTGGGACAACAACAACGGAACCAACTATGGGCTGGTGGACCCGAACCGCAGCCGGACCCAGAGCGATGCGAGTCCGGCCCGGCTGGATATCCAGGGAGACCGATGCAAAGAAAAGAGGATGGAGTTTGATCCGTTCGGGAGTCCCCGGACATCAGCGGGGATCTTCCCAGAGTGGCAGAGCTGGGGCCGCGTGGAGACCGGCGCCCCCTACTGGTGAGCACGCCACAGGACCCGTTTTTATGATGCACCTACTGACATTTTGTTCCCAAGAGATTCACAAAACCTTCACACAAGCACTGACCTGGAGGAGATCCAGGTGTTCATAGGATCCACTACGGATCGTTGCTTCACTCGAGCCACTTTAGCTGCACAAACTTTATTTAATTATTAAAGACGTAGAGGAAGGACTCAGGTACTCACAATGTTTCGCCCCAATAGACGTCTAAATCTGGCACACCTGGGCTCTCCCGAGTCCTGCTGCACTCCCAGGGCCAGGCCACTCCACATGTGGTCCTCCTGAGCCGACACCCTGCAGGATCCCTGCTGACCGTCTGGGAAACCTTAAAAATGTTACAATGGGAGTTGGTGCTCACCTGAAGCATCTCAATAATTTACCACATTTAAATATGCAACTTGGACAATAAACGGAGAAGCTGAAAGATTTACAGGAGAACCAGCATTCACCAGGGCTGAAAGCTTCCAAAAGACCTGAGACCAGCTGACCTGTAGCCACAAGGTGTTCAAGGCCCACGAGGCGTTCAGGGCCAATGAGGTGTTCAGGGCCTTCAAGTGTTTTAAAAAAACTCCTCAAGGCTTCAGTAGCATTTCTAAAACATTAAAGTATTCAGCTTCATTTTTCAGCAGCTTTAACAGGAGTTTTATTTTTATATAAAGAATCTAAAGGATGAATTCTCAGTTCAGGCACCGGTCCAGTCTGACACCAGGATCACTGACTGGAGGAGGATTCGTATGGATTCTGGTCCCAGGATGTGACCTGTTAATCAGCTGTTTCCCCTCAATCCTGATTTCTTTTCCACTGTGAAAACTGATTAATTATTTATATTAAAAACCTCGAAGTCCAAGTTCTGAACCAGCAGCAGGGCTTCGAGTCCTGAACCAGCGGCAGGGCTTCAAGTCCTAAACAAGCAGCAGGTCATCTAGTCCAGAACCAGCAGCAGGTCTTCAAGTCCTGAACCAGCAGCAAGTCATCTAGTCCAGAACCAGCAGCAGGTATTCAGGTCCTGAACCAGCAGCAGGGTTCAGGTCCTGAACCAGCAGCAGGTCTTCAGGTCCTGAACCAGCAGCTGGTTTTCAGTCTGAAACTATGTGTTCTAAACACTTTATTCTTGTGTTTCACTGTTAAACCTTTATGCCTTCAGCCTCAGCTGTCCGGACCTCCCGTGCTCTGCAGAGATGGATTTCAGGGTCAGGGTCCAGTGGCCTAAAACTGAGATCTGTAGTTTTGTCCCTTTGTCTGATGACTTCAAGCATAGACAATTTTTTGCCCCTAAAGACCTCGACTTCAGAACAAGCTGATGAAGTTAAAACGATGCAACAGTAAACCTGTTCCTGTTAGACACCTGCACTTTAGTCTCTAACTCTGACTCTGAGCTGTGACTCTGAGCTTGCACTTGTTTTTAAATGTCTCTTTTTTTGTAGAATGGACTCGGACTTGTCGTAGACTATGATCTGATGTCTTTTCGTCTCACTTGGACTTGGTCCTGGTGGTTCTGGTGGTTCTGGTGTCCTGACCTGTCCCCCTTTCTGACAGATGAGTCACAGAGAGTGATCAGGAACAGCGAGTGTCTGTGAACACAGCATGACCCTGAAACATATTATAACAGATATAATTATAAATTATGAATAAATAATATTTATTACTGTCAGCACTGTGATGGTCTTCACCTGTCCAGGTGACTTCGCCTCTCTCCCAGCTGGGACCTGCTGGCGGCCCCAGAAGGAGAAGCGGTTAGGGAGAATGGATGGATATATTATATTATATTATATTATATTAAAGTATATATTATTATTATAATCCAGCTAAGTGAAGCTCCAGTTTTATTCTCGGCTGGTTCCTCAGTGAGCTTTAGTTTCTCAGAGGATAAACAAGCTTCTATTGGACTCGGCCACGGTCACATTCTCGTTGGTCGACAGCAGAGTGATGTCACAGCTCTGCTCTGATTGGCAGCCAATGAGCTGACATGAGCGTTCATCTGAAACAGATGGTTATATTTCTTGATGTCTGTGAACGCAGCATGGAGACGATTTATTTGTTTTATTCCCATTAAACACGTTGTCATGGTGACTGCTGTAGTCCCGTTGTCATGTTAACTACTGTAGACAGAGGGTAACCTGCACTTCCTGTTAGCTCCTGTAGCTTTTCAGATTAAAAGCCTTTAATTCCAGTGCTCTTACCTGAGTGAGTGTATGTGTGTGTGTATGCGTGTGTGTGTGTGTGTGTGTGTGTGTGTGTGTGTCAGGAAGTCTTGAAGGGGAATGTAAAGTTTCAGAGTAAAGTGGCGCCCGGCGGCGGCGTGCTGCGTTCAGGTTCCTTTCAGATTTATTTTAAACGGAAACATTTGGCACCGTGTGATGATGTCATCCTGAGTTTTTATTTATAATATAAAATGCTGTTTTTATTCATGTTTAATTTAAAAGGAACAGAAGAAATAAATTAGAGATAAAATCTGTTTTCTTTATTCCGACACGACCTGAACGCAGCATGTAACCGCTGTTAGCTCGCGTGCTAACGGACGCTACATGGTGTTTAAGTTGGAGATGTAACAATGATGTCATACTGTCCTGATGGAGGAGGAAGTGATGTAACGATGATGTCATACTGTCCTGATGGAGGAGGAAGTGATGTAACTATGATGTCATACTGTCCTGATGGAGGAAGAAGTGATGTAACGATGATGTTATACTGTCCTGATGGAGGAGGAAGTGATGTAACGATGATGTCATACTGTCCTGATGGAGGAGGAAGTGAGGTCAGCATGGAGTGATTGACTGTCCTATTATGTGTCCCTTGAGAATAAATGTCTGTTCATAATGTTTTTAATGTTTGTGATTATTACGTCATCAGAAGAGACTTTCAAAATAAAATCTGAGATCCTTAATGTGTTTGATGAACAACTTTTTCACTTCCAGACTTTAAAACTTTAAATATTTATATTTATTTAATTTTAACGGTAAAGTTTGTGTAAAAACTAAAACTTTACGAACAAACTCAAACAAACGTTTGTTTACTGATCATGTGTTTGTTTACTGATCAGAGGGGTGTTCCATCGATGTGGATTCAGGAGAAGCCTGGCTTATTATAAGTCTCACTAATTTAAAGTGAGAGATGTGTTCCATCAAAGTGGCTTGTGTGACTGGCCCTCGGTGACCATGGAAACTGTTACCGCTCAGTAACCATGGTAACTTACACCACCAAACTAACCTAAAGGCCAGACTAACTGACGAGCTAACTTTAGCTGTGTGTCAAATGTATTTCTGAGAGGCGGAAACAAAATCCCAAGATACAGTTCTGTCATATTTCTGTTTGTGCGCGTGTCACTTTTGTCATGTCCGTGTGGAAAGTTTTGACTTAGTTTTTTATGTTACAGTCTGGTTTAGACCTTTTTTTTCCTCACGATGTGACTGGGCATGTATTTACACACCTATTTCAGTTAATCTGTTTTTTTAATTGATGCAACTTTTGTTTTGGAGTGAACCTTTATTTGAAAGCTAAACATGTATAATTTAAGAAAAGTGCATAAGTTTTTTTAGTCCTTTATTCAAACATTTTGTAGCTGACAAAAAAACACATTCAATCCAGTCTAAACCAGGACCTTCTGCTGTGGTAAAATGTATACTGACATCATTCTCTATTTCCTTTATCTCCAATTTGATTATTAGATTTTTTGCTTTTTGTCTCTATATCGAGTTTTTGGTTTTCAGTTCCCATTATATTATATTATGCATATGTAGTATTTGCATATGACACTTGTAGATCGAGCTGACATCCTGTAAAAGAAAATGTGTCAAAGAGTAGCTGATTATGTAGCCAATTATTATTTAATGTCTCAGTTTCATCATTCCCTGCAGCTGTAGTTCTTCCAGCTGTGTCCTGCAGCAAGGTGCATGGTTATACACAATCTGAAGAATAAAGATACAGCCCAAACATTAGTACGTTTTCACTTGTCCAAGTCCTTTTTTGGCTGTTCAGATTAAAATATGACAGGGTTACTTGGCCCAGTTAAGCCAATTTCCAGTAAATTCATTGTAGCTAGTTGTGAGTTCTCCCAAGTTAGCCTACAGCATCACCGTGAACATACAGCTGTTATTATCCAGCCTACTGATATTATAAGTAGTCTTATTGTATATTGTGATCTAATTGTTCATTTATTAACAACTACAAATAACAATAAGTAGGTTTGAATTACTTGTGCATTTTATCTCCTTGGCTCTGTTAATGGAGCAGTATTGTCTGTTATTGTGACCGTCACTTGATATTGACATCTGCTCCTGGCTGTTCAATGATCGATTAATACAGGCTGCTTATATACTCCATGCTTGTCTAGCCTGGGTTGAGTTAGCATTGACTAGACTCGGATGAGCAGCGTTAGTGGAACAGCTTTAGCCTGAAGCGAAAGTTGTTGTTAATTCTAACCAGGCTTTTCAAATGAAACAGCGGTTTGTTTAGCCACGTTGATGGATCACCCCCCTGGAGACAAACATTTAGTGTCCAAACTGATAAATGAACTTTCTGCTTTGATATTTGAAAACATTCTGATTTATAGGTTTTAAAACTGATTCATGCATAAAAACAGAAAAACATTTCAAAGTTTCCAAACATTCAAAGTGTTTGTTGTTTATTTAATGTTTATTCAGTTTGTGACATCGAGTCCCAATAAAATATATAATACATATAAGATATAATATGGTTCAGTTCAGATTGTGTTTAAGTCGGATTATACAGTTATATAACACACACACACACACACACACACACAAACACAGAATTAATGATGTAATATTGGTAAGAAGTCATAATGTCCGGTAACCTCGACGACAGTCAGCTGATCTGATGTGATGATGTCACTTCAGTCTATTTTATTTTAATCTGTGTGTGTGTGTGTGTGTGTGTGTGTGTGTGTGTGTGTGTGTGTGTGTGTGTGTGTGTTTATATAAGAGCTGAAGAGGACACAGCTATTACATAACTTTGAGACACACATACACACACAGACTGAAGGCCTCCTGTTGTTGTTGTTGTTGTGGTCCTGCAGGGGGCGCTGCAGGCTGAAGTTAAACCTTTATGTAGTTGCTCCGTTTGTCCAGCAGAGGGAGACAGAGACCAGCAGACACACTGAGTACTCACTGTTTCATTATTTCATGTTTTTAATATTTATTTCATTTGTTTGTTTTCATTGTTGTGATGATATAATGATGCATTAATCTGTTTTTATTTGATGTTTCAGCTGTAAAACTCTGAAGTTCATCTTCAAAATTGTGACATTTTGAAGATGATCAAAACTTCAGATGACCTGATGAAGTCTAGAAATGGTTTCACTTTATTAACTGTTTACAAACGAACAAACAAACAAACAGTCAAATGATCGACTGCTTGTTGGTTTATTCACATCAAGTTTGTTTCTTATGACTTTATTTATTCACTTATTAAACTCAGTTTGATCCAGCAGGAGGCGCCAGAGTCTGCTCCTCATTCTCTCCCTGGACGAGGAGAGGAGGAGAGGAGAGGAGGAGGAGAAGAAGAGGAGAAGGAGAGGAGGAGGAGAGGAGAGGAGAGGAGGAGGAGAGGAGGGGAAGGGGAGTAGAGGAGGAGAAGAGGTAGAGGAGAAGATGAGGAGGAGGAGAGGAGGAGCAGAGAAGAGGAGAAGGGAAGTAGAGGAGGAGAAGGGGAGAGGAGGAGAGGAGAGGAGGAGCAGAGAAGTAGAGGAGGAGGAGGAGAGGAGAAGATGAAGAAAAGGGGAGGAGAGGAGGAGGAGAGGAGGGGAAGGGGAGGAGAGGAGGAGAAGGAGAGGATGAGGAGAAGATGAGGAGGAGAGGAGGGGAAGGAGAAGAGAGGAGGAGAAGGAGAGGATGAGAAGAGGTAGAGGAGAAGATGAGGAGGAGAAGGAGAGGAGAGGAGGAGAAGGAGAGGATGAGAAGAGGTAGAGGAGAAGATGAGGAGAGGAGGAAATGGGGAGGAGGAGAAGAGGTAGAGGAGAAGATGAGGAGGAGAAGGGAAGGAGAGGAGGAGAAGGGGAGAGGAGGAGGAGCAGAGGAGAGGAGGAGCAGAGAAAGGGGCAGAGGAGAGGGGGAGGAGGAGGATGAAGCAGGTTTGGACTTCTGGAGTCGAACCTGAATTAATGAAGTCTGTTAATTAATTAATTATTTAATTAATTTAATTATTTATTAATTAAAGGCTCGTCAACTTCAATTAAAGAGTGATTGAGTTTAATTTACCCTGAGCATCGTCTGAAAAGCTGTCTGCTGCCTGACAGACCACACCGAGGGCCAAACAGTCAGGTGAATCACCTGTCCGGGTCAAAGGTCAGAACAGGACACACACACACACACACACACACACCTGTTAGTCACCTGAAGTAAATGTGTTATTCTGTTTCCTGCAGAGAAGTCTCTAGGTCCCGCCAAAATGTGCAGCAGGGCAAATCAACAAGCCTGTCTGTCTGTCTGTAGAATCTTCAGAAATGAAATGATTTCACACAGAAGAGTTCATTTATTATGTTATAACATTCTATAATAAATATATTTAATATATAATATTTATTATAACATTTTACAATAAATATTATTATAAACCAGAGAAACATTTTTTAAATGATTTCAACATTAATAACTGACTCTCTCTCTCCTCTTGGTGTCGCTCGTTCCTCGCTGCCCGTTTCTCTGCTGGGAGGAAGGGAATTCCCCGAACTGGGACGACTGGAAATCCCTCTGCAGCTCACACACACACATACACACACACACACACACACACACACACACACACACACACACACACAGAATGTAAAAGTGTTTTTCTGTTGCAGCTGAAGGTCGACCGCTTTGTTTCCTTTCATTTTATTTCCAGTTTTCTGGATTCTTGTCTGTTTTTCTTCTTTTGTCTGAAAAACTGCAGCAGAGAAAAAAACAGCAGATTTACATTTTAAGAGTCAGAAAATAGATTCAAACATTAAATTTAAAGAGTAGAGTCAGAAAAAAGGGTTGAATTTAGAATTAAAACAAGTTAAACAGAACAAATCAAACAACAGAATCAGCATCATTTCTATTTTATTCAGTTTGTTTCACTGAGAATCTGCTGGTTCCCAAAATTAATACAGATTAAACCAAAACAAGTTCAATAAATACAGTAAAATACAGTTAAAATACAGTAGAATACATAAGATTAACAGTAGAATTACAATAGACTAACAGTAGACCTCAGTAGAAGGTACCGGAGTCTCCGGTCAGTCGGACCGACGACCTGATGAGAACTTTGTCTGTCAGCAAACAGTTTGATTGACAGCTGAGGTCAGTTGTGATGTCATGATTAATCTGTTGATTCAGTTTAAATTACTCTGATTCAACAAAGTGAGATTATCAAACAAAACTCTGCAAATACAGGAACCCTAAACCCTGACCCAGAACCACCAAAAACCAAAAACACACAAACACACAAAACAACTGCAAGAGAGAAAAGCTGCAGATTCACAAAACAGAAGAGAGCCATGAGGGACGGACCAGACCTGAGGGTTGGACCAGACCTGAGGGCCGAACTGGACCAGATCTGAGGGTTGGACCAGACCTGAGGGTTGGACTGTACCACCTAGCTCAAAGCTACCATGCTGGCGGAGGCTAACAATGCTAAGGCGCTAGGCTACATGCTTCACTGTCTGTTGGTGAGTTACTCTGAAACTTTACAGCCTCGTAGTGTTTTAGATTTATAATCAGGGTAATTTGAAATACTGATTGATTGATCGAGACTGTTGCGTGAATCAGCGTAACGTTTACGTTACCTGTGAAGGATAGGGACATTTAGCTTAGCTTAGCTTAGCTTTGCTTTGCGTAGCTGTGATTGAAGGGTTAAAACTATTATTTATAAAAACGTCAGTGACTTTGCTGAAGAGTTCAATGAACATTTAAAACTCACTTCCTCTACCGAGCTGCAGGTCAAAGAGGACAAACCTCAAACCTCAAACCCCCCTTCAGAACCTCTCCTGAAACCAGTTAGAACTGGATCAGACTGCAGCTAGTTCCATAAGAAACATACATACAAGACACCATAGGCCTCAAAAAGGAACTAAGAAAGGGAAGGAGTCTAGTTGTGAAATGAAATATCACAAGGTGTCCAGTATCAGTCGGCTGCTTCGTCACCACCCAAAGTTGACAAATTCGGACAAAGTCCAACCTGTCGGGGTCCCAGACCAGAAGAAAACTGTTAATGAGGAAGTTGTTGGTTCGGACTGGTGATCCTGGTGGACACAGCAGAGTCCAGCTGATCATTGATTGGCTTTTATTCTTTAATAAATGCAAGTCTAGAAAAGAAGACCCGGGGCAGAGTGGGGGAGGATCTTAAAGTCCAGACTCTACCAGCTGTCCACAAGTCCACGAGTCCAACAAGTTCATCTGGATTAAATCCAGTTTAACTTTAGCTAGCAGTTGTTTGTTTGAACGCCTTGATTAAACTTTATACCGTTAATGAGCTGAGTGTTCCCATCGTAGACGTTGGATTGTTTCTGTCTGGTGTAGCTGGAATTATATTTTTGCCGACTTATACTTTGTAAGTTTTTGCTTCTGCTTCGTTTCTGGTTACAGCTTTTTTCTGTCGCTGCGTGTTTCTGCTGCGTTCGCCTCGTCGGCTCCGGTTTAAAAAACAAACGTTTAAGATCAGAGGTCTGATCAGGTGATTCATGTTTCTTCTTCTGTGGTTCATAATCACACACACTCACACACACACACACACACACACACACACACACACACACAGTAACACACACACACTCTGACTGTGTGTTTAAAGCTGCCGTAGTTTAAACTGACTGAATGAATGAACAAATGTTTTTTACCGAGTCAGCTGTGTGTGTGTGTGTGTGTGTGTGTGTGTGTGTGTGACAGCTGGCCCATCTGACTTTGCCGTGACATCTGGGAAACCCGCCGGTGTGCCGCCGCGAACGCTGGTTGATGTCGCTATTTAAATGCAAATGTGTGTGTGTGTGTGTGTGTGTGTGTGTGTGTGTCAAGTGCTCCCATCGTGCTCCCATCGTCTCACACACACACACACAAAAGGAAACACTTCACACAGAATAAAGAGCGGAGGGTTTAGCGCTGCGTCTGTAAATCAGACGATAAACTGCAGGAAAAAACTCAATAATTACATTAATAAATGTTTCTTCATTTGTTCCTTTTTAAAAAATAAAATCATTACAACATTAATATTTTTATTTTATAATAATTTGATCTCACATCCATCTGCAGTTAATTTACAGCTTTAACACTCAGAAATAAGAAAATATACATAAATGTATTTATTTAACCTTCAACATGTGAAAATATATTTTTATTTTTATAAAGTACAATTTACGAATAAAATGCAGAAACAAAGTGAAAAAGATCTTGAAACAAAACAGAAGAACAAAATGTCAAACTTGTGATTTAAATGATGTGACTTAGTAAATAAATGTGAATTGTAATTCAGTTGAAATGTTTCATTCAGAAGCTCAAAGAGAAAAGAGACGATTTAAAGGACACAGAGGACAAAAGATGTAAAATAAATAACAAGATAGAAATAAAAGTGTCATTTTGATGGATGAAGTTCTGAATGTAAATGAATCAAATCAACAGAATAAAAACATGAATTCATCAGTTTCATCTGAAACACTTTATTAAATCTATATTATTCTGATTTTAACTCGTTAAATTTACAGAAACAAACACAAATCAGTTCAGTTTCAGTTTCTGTCATCACATTTAATTATGGTAAATGTATTTAATAATTCTAACAGTTTTATTTTTAATATGAACACAATAAAAGAAATACAATCTAAACAGAAGTCAGAATGAAACAGTTTTTTCAGACCTTTTGAGTTTGTTTTTTACCCTGCAGAAAATAATGATAATAAACAGGAAGAGTGATTAAAATATAAAAATTAAAATTTGATGATCGACATTTTAGCATTTAGAATAAATGAAATGTAAAAATTAAAAGGAGAATTTTTTTTAGTGAAGAGATGGAGAGATGATCGCTGCCTTGTCCGTCACGGGACCCCCCCCCCAAACCCCCCTCCCTCTGACTCCCCCCCCCCACACACACCTCCCCCCCCCCACCTCCTCCTCCCTCTGACCCCCCCCCTGCAGGTCGGGGATTTGTCCCAAAAGAGCCGAGCCTCATTTGGAAACCAGATTGCCATCTCCTCCTCCTGTAACCCCCCTCCCCCCCTTCACCCCTCCCCCCCCCCCCGTACCCCCCCCAGACAGCTCATTTATTCGTCCATTTAAATTGAATTATCAGCTTTTTATTACAGACAAAAACCTGCAGCAGAAAACCTGCATGTTCTCTATCCTCACTGTTATTATTATTATTATTATTATTATTATTATTATTAATAATAATAAAAATAAAAATAATCATGACCATGAGCTCCGTGTATTGATCAGCTCTTGTTGATCTCTTCAGTCAGTTGTTTTAAAGATGAAAAGAAAAAAAGGTCTGGAGGACGTTCACTCACCTCATCTCCTCCTTTACTCCTCCTCTCCTCCTCTTCTCCTCTTCCCCTCCTCTTCTTTTATCTGATTGAATTTTGTTGCTGAAACAAATTCATTCTTTCTCTGTTTCTCCTTGTGTTGTTGCTCCAGTCCTCTCATTTTTTAAGCACATAAATCTCCTCTTCTCCTCCTCTCCTTTCCTCTCTGTGTTTTCTCCTCTCCTCCTCTCCTCCTCCTCCTACTCTCTCCTTTCCTCTCTGTGTTTTCTCCTCTCCTCCTCTCCTCCTCCTCCTACTCTCTTCTTTCCTCTCTGTGTTTCTTCCTCTCCTCCTCGGTCCGGACTCGGTCCTCCCCTCGGAGCCTCGGAGGCCTTCATCCCCAGCAGACCGGAGCGCTGTTACTGTGAAAATCCTGTCTGACTTCCTGTCAGTCAAACAGAATCTGAAGGTTTTTAATGTTTTTAATGTTTCTGTGAAACAGGAAATGTAGAAAATGAAAAAAACATTGAGCAGCTGACAGGAAGTGATGAGTTTAACAAAATAAATGTAATGAGTTGTTTTCTGTTTCTTCTGCAGGAAGTGACATCATGAGGATCCCTCACCGGCTTCCCAGCAGCATTTCAGGTACTGTCCCTTTAAATCGCTGACTCACCGTCATCATGGTGACGTGGCTAACCGTTAGCATCGTAAGCATCGCTTTCTCTCAAACACGTTTTATTGTGTTTAATGTTATTGAGTGTGCTTGAAAAAAGCACACAATATGTTATCCACCGCGCTTAGTCCTAGATTTTATTCTTCCATTTCTTCCGTGTTTTTTTCAGTCGACTACTCCTACCAGAGTTTTGGTCGCACATACACTTAAGACGTATCAAATCGACCGGCTCGGCCATGACAAGTGTGCTATGACATTTGTAAAGGTTTCAGCAAATGGTTTTCAAATTGTTTGGCAAAAACACGCCAAAAAATCCTCCCAATGTTACCCTATGGAGAGGCTAGAGTGGATAACATCATCACTAGAGTGCAGAGGGAGAGAAAAATTTGTCAAAAATAAATTTGGAAACTGCACTCGAGGCCACTCTACAGAAATAATTTCTACATAGAAATAGAATTTGGGCATAGGACGCACAGATAATCCACCAACACCCACCCACAGCCTCACAGACCGGCATGGTAAAAAGGAGGGAACATTTCTGGAGAAAAGCAGAGGTACCAGTTTCTTCTGATCGCTCTAAAAAAACAATTTCTTCATTTTTCTTCACAAAACACATATCTAGACATTCAGGAAGAACTCAGGATGCTCAAAGAGAAGTCAGTTCACTAATAGAAGCTACGGTTTGGCCAAAAATACTTTCTGTTCGAGGAGAAGTTTTTGCTGTTTTTCGATCTCAGTCAGTGGCTTTTTACACACGAACTGACGAGTTCTCCACACTAACTGACGAGTTCTACACACTAAGTGATGAGTTTTACACACTAACTGAAGAGTTTTACGCACTAACTGACGAGTTTTACACGCTAACTGATGAGTTTTACACACTGTTCAGACAGACAGACACACCAACACATGGTTTATTATCATACAGGACCTCTTTTCCATTTCCATTTTGAAAACAGTTCAAATTGAAATCTAATAATGTATGGGTAGAGTCACGGGCCAGAGTCAAGCACACTCAAAATTTCTTTCGAAATTTTGCAGTTTATATTTTTTATTTATCGTGTGTAATATTTCCAAGTCTGTTCTGTTTAACTTTAACCAGACGCTGATGTTGTTGTTGTTGTTGTTAAACTGAAACTTTTCTCGTCTGACACGTCTGAAAGCTGCTGTGATTGGCTAAAGGAACGACAACATGCTGAAGGTTATTATGGGATGTTCAGAGTCTCAGTTTAAAGAGAAGAAGAAGAAACAGAAAGAGAGAGAGAGAGAGAGAGAGAGAGAGAGAGACTGCAGGGACTCTCTCTCTCTCTCTCTGGTTGGTTGGTTCAAGTACCCGCCTCCCCCCCCTCTCTATCTTCACTCACACTCTCTCTCTCTCTCTCTCTCTCTCTCCCTTCACACACTCTCTCTTTCTCTCTTCACACTCACACTCTCTCTCCTCTCCTGTCCTTATATGGTCAGGCCCCGCCCCCGGCTGTGATGTCGTCAGCAGCTGGAGGAAGACCCGTGGGGTTTTTGGGTTTTGGCGTCCAGTCCTGTGGGGCCGCAGGGCTGAGAGTTTCTCCTCCGCTCCTCATCCCTCCATCATCGCTCCTCTCTCCTCTCCTCTCTCCTCCTCTCCTCTCCTCCTCTCCTCCTCTCCTCCTCTCTTTGGGGAAAAGAAAAAAGACACTTTGCTCTCGTCGATTCGCCGTCCGGACTCGACTCTGTTCTTCCTCTCGTTTTCTGTCCTCTGAGGATTTTATTCTTCTTTTTTCCCTCCTCCTCCTCCTTCCTTTCCTTCACGTTCAGGTTCAACATGACGGCCAAGAATTTAGAAAAAGTCCTTTAAGAAAAAAAAAGGAAATCTTTTGTCGGCGTGAAAAAGTCAAATAAAATCAAAAAATCGAGAGAAAAAGTTAAAAAGTCTCATCAGCGTTCGTCTGTTCGTTCCTGCCGGACTTTTCCTTTTTCCTTTTCCACTTTTCTTCTTCTTCTCCTCCTCCTCCTGCGGCGGTCGGAGCGCAGGGCCCCCGAGATGTTCGGGATCCAGGACAACTTGCCCCGCGGGGCCACGGCCAGCATGAAGGAGGAGCCGCTGGCCGTCCGCTCCTGGATGCACTCAGCCGGAGTCGTAGACGCCAACACGGCCGCTCAGAGGTAAACCGCCCGCCGCCCGCCCACAGGGATTCTGGGAGCTGGAGTCCCAGCGGAGTCAGAGAGAGACACTTTAAATCCTCCGAACAGAGACGCTGCAACAATATTAACTATTAAAACTCAATGTTCATATTATTTATTATCAGAAAAAAATACTTTTATTGAATCACATTCAGCAGAAAGGTTCAAAATATTTCGGTGCTCAGAATGAAAATAAGATTTCTTTGAAAAAAAATTATCTAAAGAATTAAACAGACAGAAGTCTGATATTATTAATATTGTAGTTTATATTATAATTCATATTATTGTTCATATTATTGTTCATATTATTGATCTGAATCATGATTCTCAGTTTTTGTTTCAGCATCTTTTTGTTGCTGAAGGTCAAAAATAAAAATCAGTTTGTGTGAATAAAAATCTTCAGGAGAAAAATCTGAAATGTTTAAAAATAATTTCTGCTGAAACAGGAACATTTATTAATGATAATCAGATGTTTTAATAAAGTGTTTAATGTTTGTGAAGGTCAAAGCTGCAAATATTAATATTAACATTTATCTCACTCTGTTAAATATATAATAAATATATGAATAATATCAGTCAAACATTATGATTCATAAAGCAGAGGGGAACCATCTGATCACATTAATATCAGATTCAGATGAATTATTGTCAAGTTGTTTAAATAATAAACAGAATAAGATCAAACTGTTTTTATTACATAAACAGTAATAATCTTAAAGTTTCTGATAAAATGATTGAAGTCAACATTTTTGATTTTGAGACTTAAGTTCAACATTAACAACAGAACAACAATAAATAATAACTTTTATATTTTACATTTGAACAAGTTTATCACAGTTTATCACCTCATTATAATTATTATAATTACTATAATAAGTGTTTATTAAATGAATCATTGGATGATTGAAACATTTGAAAAGTTTCAGCTTTTTCTCGTATCAGAATCATGTTTCAATGTTTCCTGTAAATACATAAATACTGTTCTGATGTTCAGTAAAGTTATTAATATTTTTATTGTGGTATAATTGTGAACAGTGAAAAGTTTAATATTCTTCAGTGATGAATGGTGATGAGAGGAGACGGCAGCGTGAAACAGCTTCACATTATTAATTTATTTTCATATGAGGAATAAAAACCTGAGATCATATTAAAGAATCATCTCAGTTATTAATTACTGCACTTTGATTATTATTATTATCTTTCTCTTCTCTCATTTCTCCTTTTCTTTTTGTTTAACAAAATGTGAAAAAGACATTTTATAAATCTGACTGTCAGGTTGTTTATGATGAATATAAATACGAACATTTGGTGAACATGATTGATTCATGAAGAGGTTTAAATTATTATTAACATGTTAAAATTATTATTATTAACATGTTAAAGTTATTATTATTAACAGGTTAAATTATCATTATTGAACATATGGAGGTTATAATTATCATTAACATGTTAAAATGATTATTTTAAACATGTGGCGGCTAAAATTATTATCATGTTAAAATGATTATTAATAACGTGGAGGTTAAAATTATTAATAACATGTTAAAATAATTATTATTAACATGTGGAGGTTGAAGCCTGAAGCTGCTGCACTAAATCTACACTGAGACATGACCTCCAGTATCTCTGCAACTGCTTGTTATTACTGTTATTATTATTATTATTGTTATTATTACTGTTATTATAATTATCATCATTATTATTATTTTACATGTGAGAGAAAGTGATGGATTCATTCATTAATAACACGTTGGATCGCTGCTGATTTAAACTCGGCTCTGACGTTCAGCTCAACTTGTGTGTGTTGAAACCCCGTAACTCCACAAATCTAAATATATCTATGTATATTTATATATATATTTATGTTTATATACACACGTCTTTAAATATATTCAGAATAAAATGTTTTCAGATCTGAACCTTCATTTTTTTCTTGTTAAATTAACTCACTTTGAGTTCAGAACGAATGAAACCATTGAATGATTGAACTGTTTCCTCTGGTCTGACACAAATGTCTCACTTTGGTTCATTTGTGTCCGAGAGAACTGAGTGAGACTGACGAGACACTACGTCTCCTGAGGCGTCTCTGTCCCACAGTCGTCTGTCAGGGTTAAACAGCTGCAGGACAGACAGGAGGACAGACAGGAGGACAGACAGAGGGCTACACAGGAGGACAGACACATAGGAGGACTGCTTGGAGCCTCTGATTGTTATCAGAATTAGTGTCCATACGGTGTCCAACACGTCCACGGTCCATCGCGTCCACCGTCCAACACGTCCACGGTCCATCATGTACTCAGTCCAACACATCATTTACTTTGTAAAACAGTCGCAGTTTGTGACGTTTACACAACAAAACTTGAAATAGCCGCTGAGCTTCTTCACTTCCTCCTTCTCGTCTCCGTGACATCACTGATGATTAAAATGGCCACCAGAGGGCGCCGCTGCTCAGACATTAATGATAGACAGACGGACACAGGGACGTCTCAGTCCCAGCAGAGTCCTTCATCACTTCAATAAAGACAAAAATTTAAAGAAACAAATAGAAAACATGTCCTTATGTCTCTCTGTCTCTGTCTGTCTGTCTGTCTGTCCATCTCTGTCTGTCTCTGTCTCTGTCTCTGTCTCCGTCCCTCTCAGCGGGGTGGGGTTAGCCCGGGCTCACTTTGAGAAGCAGCCTCCGTCCAACCTGAGGAAGTCCAACTTCTTCCACTTCGTGTTGGCGCTCTACGACCGTCAGGGTCAGCCGGTGGAGATCGAACGCACCGCCTACGTCGACTTTGTGGAGAAAGAGAAGGTGAGCGGGGACACAAAACCAACACACCTCATTCAAACACACCAACAAACTCTGAGGGAATCAGTCTCCCCCTGGAATACAGTCACAGATGTACAGGTGCATCTCAATGAATTAGAATATGATAGAAAAGTTTATTTATGTCAGTAATTCAATTCAAAAAGGTGAAATAACACATTATATAAATCCATTACACACAGAATGAAACATTTCATGTCTTCATTTATATAATTTCTTCTAATTGTTATGATTATGGCTTACATTTAATGAAGACCTAAAATTAAGTGTTGAATATTACAAAAGAACATATAAGAACATATTGAATATTACAAAAACCTATTTTAAAAAGTCTGTTTAATATGGAAATGTTGGCCTCTGAAAAGTATGTCATCTATACTTCCGACGTTAAAGGGTTGATGAGCTGATATTTCTGTCCAACAACTGGAAATATTTTAATGCGACAAAACGAAAAGAGTCACTGAGAGAAACTCAGGGAGACAGAAACCAAACGCACCTCACACGTTGTCTCCACCCGGGTGGATCTAGTCTCAGACTATTTAGAGTGTTTGTTTGTTTGTGTTCAGGAGCCGAGTGGAGAGAAAACTAACAATGGGATTCACTACAAACTGCAGCTGCTTTACAGCAACGGTGAGTGACTGACAGCTGTTTATCACCACAACAGTCTAAACGACAACAACATTTTTAATATTAATAACAATAATGATAACAATAACAATAATAATAGGTGTGTGTGTTTTCAGGAGTGAGGACAGAGCAGGACCTGTACGTCCGGCTGATCGACTCGATGACCAAACAGGTAACAAACTGGTGATTATTGATTATTGACTATTAAAAGCTATTAACCCAGTTTACACAATAAGAGAGAGAGAGATTTAAAAAATAAACGTGTTTCTCCTCCTGCAGTCTGAGCCTTCAGAATAAAGTTCACCCGAAACATTTTATGACTGTTATGTGTGTGTGTGTGTGTGTGTGTGTGTGTGTGTGTCTGTGTCTGTGTCTGTGTCTGTGTGTTGGACACAGTGACACTAATGGAAACCAGCAGCAGTTGAAGCATTTAAATGTAACGAGTCATTCAATTAGTGAGGTCGTAACGAGCGTGGCTGTCAGCCGTTTCATGTTCCAGCTGTTTGCTGTGAACATCTGTAATGTTGGAGGATCAAATGTTTGCCCTCGCCTCACACACACCACTCCACACACACGCCACTCCACACACACACCGCTCCACACACACGCCACTCCACACACACGCCATTCCACACACACACACCGCTCCACACACATTCGCTCGGGCTAATGGCTAATAGCGGTGGCTAATTGAGACAAATGAAATGAGGCTTTAATTGAGTTGTTTCTGCTGCTGCAGACTGAAGGAGGAGACATTTACTGAGACAGCTGGTCCCACAGCAGACAGACAGCTGGACACATCTCACACTGGACATGTCTCATAC
>NC_081537.1:7211706-7214206 GCF_030273125.1 Centropristis striata
TAGAGTCTATTAGTGTGTTTTTCTGTGAGTTTAGTGTGTTTCAGTGTTTGTAATTATGCTGCTCATTAAGGATCGTTGCCTAATTGGAACTCAGCAGACATGAAGAACATGTTTAAAACATGCTGAGAACATGATGAGAACAAACACTGTTAGGGTAAAAACATGAACACTGAAAAACAAACTGAAGATAAACAAACATGTAATGAGAACATGTCAAGGGCACGATGACAACACAGAACACACAGAGCAGAGAACGTAGTGAGAACACAGAGAGAACACAGAGAGAACATAGTGAGAACACAGAGATAACACCGAGAGAACATAGTGAGAACACAGAGAACACAGAGAGAACATAGTGAGAACACAGAGATAACACCGAGAGAACACAGTGAGAACACAGAGAGAACACAGAGAGAACATAGTGAGAACACAGAGAGAACATAGTGAGAACACAGAGAGAACACAGAGAGAACATAGTGAGAACACAGAGAGAACATAGTGAGAACACAGAGAGAACACAGAGAGAACATAGTGAAAACACAGACAGAACACTGAGAACAGAGAGAACACAGAGAGAATACAGAGAACAGAGAACACACAGAGAACACACAGAACACACAGAGAGCGGAGCAGCAGACTCTGACAGCTTCTCTAGTCTCCAATTACAGCAGAGGTCAGGGGTCAAGAGGAACGGATTCATCATGCTAATCATGAACCCGTGAACGAGTCAGTGAGAGAGAGTGTGTGTGTGTGTGTGTGTGTGTTTGAAGACTAATGGAGCAGCACAGACAGAACGAGCCTTTCAGGTTTTTCTCCTGATTCATTATCAAACAGAGATGTTAGACTGTAACGTCTTAAAGATCATTTAACCTCAGAGTGTGTGTGTGTGTGTGTGTGTGTGTGTTCGTGTGTGTCTCACCTTGCTCCTGACCTCTGCAGATGAACACGATCTGACACAAAGGTTTCAGTTCTTTTCTTTTATTGTAACAAACTGTCAAAGCAGGTCAAAATCATTTGTAACTCAAAATAACAAAATCGTCATTAAATTAGGATTTACTGTAATAACAACATTTATAGATCATAAAGAAACAGAGTGTTCCAACCAGGTTTTGAGTTTAGACCTGGTTTTGAGTTTCAGACCTGGTTTTGAGGTTCAGGTTAAGTTGCAGTGACCAGATAATGCGGTAATTTAGTCTGGATGTATAATATTAAATAATTCTGCTCAGAAACAGTTTGGATACTTTTGTGGTTCAGTTAGTTTGTAGTTCAGTTTGTAGTTCAGTTTGCAGTTCAATTTGTCGTTCAGTTTGTTGTTCAGTTAGTCTGTAGTTCAGTTTGTTGTTCAGTTTGTAGTTCAGTTAGTTTGTAGTTCAGTTTGTAGTTCAGTTAGTTTGTAGATGAATTTGTAGTTCAGTTAGTTTGTAGTTCAGTTTGTAGTTCAGTTTGTTGTTCAGTTTGATGTTCAGTTTGTAGTTCAGTTAGTCTGTAGTTCAGTTTGTAGTTCAGTCTGTTGTTAAGTTTGTAGTTAAGTTTGTAGTTCAGTTAGTTTGTAGTTCAGTTTGTAGTTCAGTTAGTTTGTAGTTCAGTTTGTAGTTCAGTTTGTAGTTATGAACACTGTTTGATTTCTTTAAAGGCATTAAATTTGTGTTTGGCAGCAGAATTTGTGACGTTATTGATTATGAAGAGGAACTATTGGATGGATGTTTCACGTCTTCCTTCTGCTGCTTCATCAATTAACTCTGCTGCTAATTGACAGTTGTCATTAATTATCTCTGACGGCTCTAATTAGTATTCAAATGTGTTCGTTAACGTTTGCCTCATTTACATGTTAAACACGACTTTAACTGCAATTTATTCACCTTTTTATTTTGTTTCCAACAGCAGTATGCGTGTGTGTGTGTGTGTGTGTGTGTGTGTAGCTGCTGGTGGGAGGTTTGTGAGGACAAAGTTTTAAACCATCTTAATGAGGACATACAATCATGGAAAAAATGATTAGACCACCTTGTTTTCTGTAATTTCTTGTTCATTTTAATGTCTGGTACAACTAAAGGTACATTTGTTTTGGACAAATATAATGATAACAACAGAAATAGCTGATAAGAGTTTAATTTCAGAGCTGATATCTAGACATTTTCCATGGTTTTATTCATAATGATTCTGGTTATTATCAATGAAACCATGGAAGATGTCTAGATATCAGCTTTTACGTTAAACTCTTATCAGCTATTTTTCTTGTTATCATTATATTTGTACCTTTAGTTGTACCAGCCATTAAAATGAAGAAGAAATTAGATTATTAGATTTAGATTATTAGAGAAAACAAGGGTCTAATCATTTTTTCATGACTGTCTCTGCACTGTGAGGACATGGGGACATTTAGCAGGCTGTTTGATGTTCAGAACCGGTTCAGGTTAGGTTCTGGTTCTGGTTCTGGTGTCCTGAGACTGAGAAACCGAAATAAACCCGAAGTATAATAAAAGCAACAAACTGCCATTAGTAT
>NC_081537.1:7216706-7246706 GCF_030273125.1 Centropristis striata
AGAGTTACTTTCGTATTGTAATTAGACATGTAAATCTCTATATAAATTAAATTTCACACGTAGATTGTTAAATATCTATAAATCAATTATATCTACACTGGTGGTGGCGATCTTATTCCAAATGACCGTGAAAACACTTGAAAGTGCAGCATTGCAGATGTTTCCAATTTGGGATACGGTCTCTGTAGTTCAGTCAGGAATACTCTTGTCATAGATTTTAACTATTTAATGCAAGATGGTTTGTACAGTTGTATTTGGCGTATGGGTTCTGCTCTAGAGAACTGTCAGGCAGTATCTGTGCAGCATGCAACAGATTCTGGTAGTTAGATTCAGTACTTATACTCAGTATTTATACTCAGTGATGATTACTGTGTGCAGGTTCTTCCTGAAGTTCTTCCTAAAGTGTAACCAGAACTGTCTGAAGAATGCCGGGAACCCCCGAGACATGAGACGCTTCCAGGTAATACACACACACGCACACGCACACGCACACACACACACACAGAGGGGAGAGGGGGAAAGAAAAAGGAGACATGTTGAAAGAGATTCTCTTCGTGTTTTCTTTTCTCCTCTTTGTCTCACAGTTTCCATGTGTCTGCTGTCACACACACATACACACACACCCACACACACACACACACACACACACACACACACACACACACACTCACACCCTCCTCTCTCCACGCTGCGCTGGGCGAGCTGACAGGATGTTGAGTCCAGTTAAACAGAAGAAGAGGAGGGGGGTGGGGGGTGGGGGTGAGACAGGTGAATGTCCGGACGTGTCGTTGGTTGTCGTGGCGACAGCGGGGTGAAGGATGTGCAGGTTAGTCACCGTGGCGAAGGAGAGGACACCTCTGAACGACCTTCTGCTCTGTGGTTACGGATCAGTGCCACGGCGCCAGCCGAGTGACGGATGGGCTGTCAGTGACATCACACAGGGGGCGGGGCTTTACGCAGACACTCATTAATATTAATTATCTTTTATAAAAATACACATTTCACATTTTGATTATATTTAATTGAGATTTTCTTTAAAGTTTAAAATGTAACCAAGCATCTGATCTTATAATATAAATATGAAGATTATTTATTCATTATAATTTAAAATAATGTGAATATGAACAGTTTCTTCTTCTGATTCTGTTTAAACTTCTGATTTCTTTCCATCACATCTTTGACAAACTGTTTGTTAGTGTTGATGAGATCAGCGTTCTGTTTCTCTGCAGGTTATAAATAAAGTTTTCTGTGTGCAGGTGGTCGTGTCTACGACGGTGAACGTGGACGGACACGTCCTCGCCGTCTCCGACAACATGTTCGTTCACAACAACTCCAAACATGGCCGCCGGGCCCGCAGACTCGACCCATCTGAAGGTACGCAGCTTCCATTAATCTATACCATACATATCTATACATGCTAACACGTTAGCTTCTCCTTCCTGATTGGTCAGCAGATTTTAACTCTGATCACTTGATGATGTTAGAGTCCAGATGTTGAACATCTGAGTGCCGCAGAGTAACGAGCAGACAGAGCTCTGAAGAGAGCCGCCCCAGTGGCTTCTGGGTAGGAAGACCAGCCGCCGTAGGTCCCCAGAGAGGACAGCCTGCGTGTGTGTGTGTGTGTGTGTGTGTGTGTGTGTGTCTTTTTGCAGCCGTTCAACCTCTTTAATTGCCCTCCTAATTAAAGACTGTAACCATGGAAACGGCCCCTCCCAATCCGAGCGCAGCAGAGTCCCTCGCTGTCATTCCTCTTCTTCTTCTTCTTCTTCTTCTTCTTCTTCTTCTTCTTCTTCTGGACCTGGTCCTGGACTCGTTTGTATCTGTGGCGTTCAGACGATCATTACAGATCTGTTCACTGACATAAAGAAACAAAAACTCAGCGACTCTGAATAAATCTGACGTCAACATGTTTTATCTACTAATAAATAATAATAAATAGGACGTCAACATGTTTTATCTACCAGACAATAAATATGATCAACATGTTTCATCTACCAGATAATAAATATGATCAACATGTTTCATCTACCAGATAATAAATATGATCAACATGTTTTATCTACCAGATATATAATATAATAATGATATATATATATATATATAATAAATGCAATGTCTGACCAGAAACAAACAGCAGAAGTTACAAATATCACATAAACATCAAACAGACGACGAGCCTCAAACCGTCTCAGTGATTCAGTTTTTCATTTAAACAAATGAAACAATGAAAGTAAACAAGTAAAACATTGAGAAGATCAAATAACAAACAGAAAGGAGTTTAATGCACCTGGACAGGTGCGTCAGAGCTCCGCCCCCTCAGGTACAACACCTGCTGCAAGAAACACCTGTCTGACCTCACCTATCTGACCTTACCTGTCTCACCTCACCTGTCTCACCTCTGACCTCACCTGTCTGACCTCAACTGTCTCACCTTACCTGTCTCACCTTACCTCTCTCACCTCACCTGTCTCACCTCTGACCTCACCTCACCTGTCTCCCCTAACCTGTCTGACCTCACCTGTCTCCACTCACCTGTCTCCCCTCACCTGTCTCACCTCACCTGTCTCACCTCACCTGTCTCACCTGATATTTCTGTGTTATTGTCCTGAACAAAATCAGAATCAGGGCTCGTCAGAGGTCGGCTGCTGTAATGTCATCTGAAGACTTCAGTGATGAGATTAGCTGCTCAGACACACACACACACACACACACACGCACGCACACACACACACACACACACACACACACCGCACACACACACACAGACACTCACACTCTGTGCTTTCATTTCACTTTATAATTAATCTGCAGCCGCACTTGAAAGAAGAGAAAGTAGTCATTACCGGTCCACTGAGTGTGTGCGTGTGTGTGTGTGTGTGTGTGTGTGTGTGTGTGTGTGTGTGTGGATTCAGTGTGTGCGTTAGTGTGTGCGTTAGTGTGAATGAACTAAGCTAAAGCGGATAAAAGCCACGACCCAATTAAATCACATTCTGTGTGTGTATGTGTGTGTGTGTGTGTGTGTGTGTGTGTGTGTGAGTGTGAGTGGGTTCTGCGTGTGTGTGTGTGACCTTCAGTACTACAGTGTGTTAAAGTGTTTCTGGGGGTCTGGACCCGAAAGAGGTCAGAAGAACACTTATTTTACAACAAGATGCTAACATTTATCCGTCTGTCTGTCTGTCTGTCTGTCTGTCTGTCTCTCTGTCTGTCTGTCTGTCAGCAGCCACTCCCTGTATTAAAGCCATCAGTCCCAGTGAGGGCTGGACGACGGGCGGAGCGACCGTCATCCTGATCGGAGACAACTTCTTTGACGGCCTGCAGGTCGTTTTCGGGACCATGCTGGTGTGGAGCGAGGTAACACACACACACACATACACACACACACACACACCTGATCCATAGTCAATAATCAGTTGAGTCTGTAGTCTGTATGATGAATTATTATGATAATTATTCTCTGCTGAAGACAACAGCTTCACATGGATTATAAAATCTCTCCGTCTGTCCCTCTGTCCCTCTGTCTGTCCCTCTGTCTGTCTGTCTGTCTGTCTGTCTGTCTGCCTGTCTGTCCCTCTGTCTGTCTGTCTGTCTGTCTGTCCCTCTGTCCTCCAGCTGATCACCCCTCATGCTATCCGGGTCCAGACTCCTCCCCGTCACATCCCTGGGGTCGTCGAAGTAACGCTGTCCTACAAGTCCAAACAGTTCTGTAAAGGAGCACCGGGACGCTTCGTCTACACAGGTGAGACACCGACAGGCCAATCAGAGAACAGATACCACCGCTAGGGTCATGAAGGTGTGAGAGTGTCCTCCTGTCCTCCCTGTGTCCTCCCTGTGTCCTCCTTTCCTCCATGTGTCCTCCCTGTGTCCTCCTTTCCTCCCTGTGTCCTCACTGTGTCCTTCCTGTGTCCTCCTGTCCTCCCTGTGTCCTCCTGTCCTCCCTGTGTCCTTCCTGCGTCCTCCTGTCTTCCCTGTGTCCTCCTTTCCTCCCTGTGTCCTCCTTTCCTCCCTGTGTCCTCCCTGTGTCCTTCCTGTGTCCTCCTGTCCTCCCTGTGTCCTCCTTTCCTCCCTGTGTCCTCCCTGTGTCCTCCTTTCCTCCATGTGTCCTCCCTGTGTCCTCCCTGTGTCCTTCCTGTGTCCTCCTGTCCTCCCTGTGTCCTCCTTTCCTCCCCATGTCCTCCCTGTGTCCTCCTTTCCTCCATGTGTCCTCCCTGTGTCCTTCCTGTTTCCTCCTGTCCTTCCTGTGTCCTCCCTGTGTCCTCCTGTCCTCCCTGTGTCCTCCCTGTGTCCTCCTGTCCTCCTGTCTTCCCTGCTTCCTGTCTGTCTCTCTGCAGAGTAATTACACACATTTAAATCCCATTAACCCTCATACCCGTCCTGTCCCATCCTGTGGACCGCCACCTTACTGACCTCTGAGCAGACACACACACACACACACACACACACACACACACACACTGGCAGTGATGTCATCAGTCACATGACCTTCAGTTTAAATAGCAGCTGCTGTCACACCTCAGTGGTCCAGAGACTCGTCCTGTCCTCCTCCAGCACGCTGCAGAGCAGGGAAAGGGTTAAATGATGACGCTCTTTCGGCCTTCTGACGGCGTTCTGACAATGCTCTTTCGACGCTCTTTCGGTGCTATTTCGGTGCTATTTCGGTGCTATTTTGGTGCTCTTTCGGCGCTTTTTATTGGCGCTCTTTCGGCGCTCTTTCGGCACTCGTTAGGCACTCTTTCTGCGCTCTTTAGGTGCTCTTTAGGCGCTCTTTCGGCGCTCTTTCGGCGCTCTTTCGGCACTCTTTCGGCACTCTTTCGGCACTCTTTCCGCCTTCTGACGGCGATCGGATGGCGCTTTTTTGCCACTCTTTCGGCCTTCTAACGGCGCTCTTTTGGAGCTCTTTTGGCGCTCTTTCGGCCTTCTAACGCCGCTCTTTCGGCTTAATTTCATAAAGCAGAATATTTGGGTTCTCTCTTTCAGAGACTTTTGGAACAAATTACAATGTGAGAATGTGATTAATTGTCCACAATCAAGAGATTAATCACCACATTTTAATACATTGACAGTCTTAAATTATATATAGAGATATAGATTTATAGATATATAGTGATATAGATATAGATACATATAGTTATAGATATGTACAGATATATGTAACTATATATGTATAAAGTGTTTGTGTTTCCTTTGAGAAGTTGATGAAAGACGCAAAGAGTTTCAGGTTTGATCCATAAAGAACGTGAACAGACAGACTGCAGGTTAAACAGACACACAGTGATAATAAACTGTCTCACAGTCAACAACACAAGGTCACACACACACACACACACTCACACACACACTCACACGCACACACACACGCACACACACACACTCACACGCACACACACACACGCACACACACACATACATACACACACACACACACACA
This sequence comes from Centropristis striata, assembly GCF_030273125.1. Classification (NCBI taxonomy): domain Eukaryota; kingdom Metazoa; phylum Chordata; class Actinopteri; order Perciformes; family Serranidae; genus Centropristis; species Centropristis striata. The sequence continues at coordinate 7,222,132 of NC_081537.1, forward strand.
CACACACACAGGCTGCAGATAACACAGACATCTGGAGAGCTAACACACTCTTATAACTGCTGCCTGTTACGCCCTGTGAGCCTTCAAGGACTGAACACAAACCAACACACACACACACACACACACACACACAAACACACACACACACAGTGTTTGTGATGTATAGGAGAGTCAGTCTAAAGCTTGTTAAACGCAGCTGAACCAAGACGGGATTATGATTCATGCACTACACACACACACACACACACACACAAACACACACACACACACACACACACACACACACACACACACACACACACACACTCTCTCTCTCTCTCCGTGCTCTGCTGCTCTGATTTATCAGCTCCAGTTTAAACTGTGAATGATGTCGGAGGAGAAAACAGAGTGTCAGTGTCAGAGCGCTGCTGACAGTAACCAGGGTCAGATGGTTCTGGTTGGTTTTGATGGTTCTGATGGTCTGGTTGGTTCTGGTTGGTTCTGTTGGTTCTGATAGTCACCCTCATCCATTCTCCATCGGTCACTAAGAATCAGGACTTCTCTGCAGACACATTCAGGTTGATCACATCACAACAGAATGTCCTAAAGAACCTCTTTAAGGAACCCCTGAGCCACTTCAGTAACACATCGACTCATTCTGGATTTAATAAATGTAACAAAACATGTTCTGAAAACATCCAGAACTTGTTTGTTTGCTTGTTTGTTCTACTTTAATGTTTATATCACTTCTTGTTGTTCTGCAGCTCTGAACGAGCCGACCATCGACTACGGCTTCCAGAGGTTACAGAAGGTCATTCCTCGTCACCCCGGAGACCCCGAGAGACTGCCCAAGGTACCACACACACACACACACACACACACACACACACACACACACACACACACTCAGACAAACAATCGTTTATACAAACACAGACTGAATAAGTGATGATTGTTGGTGTTTTTTCCATCAGTCTGAGTTCTGGTTGGCTGCTCAGAGTCCAGATAACCATCAGCTGATTCTGCTGTGTGTGTGTGTGTGTGTGTGTGTGTGTGTGTGTGTGTGTGTGTGTGTGTGTGTGTGTGTGTGTCAGACATCAGGACAGTTTCTATCAAACTGTTTCAGACAGAAGAAGAATTGTTCGGGTTTCTGGGTCGAACTCCTCTAATGTTGCTCCATTAATTAGCTGATGACCTTTGTTTGTTTTTGTTTTTTTGTCAGAGGATCTTATTGGTTCACATGCAGTCACATTATATGTTTCAGAGCAGAAGAAACACTTCAGGCTGTAAAACACATTTAACCCTCTAAACCCTGAAACCCAGCGGCAGGTTTCAAAAGAATATTTTGTTTTGTTTTAAATCACCAAAAATACAAAATTCATCACAGGCAGAACCTGTAAAGACATTTAACTTTCTTCGAACAGATCGTGTGACGAACACTTCTGTTAGAAAAACCATCCATATCTGAGTATATCTGAAGTTTTACTATATTAGAAACAAAAACGTTTGCATGATTCAGTTTTATTTACATTTTTGTAAATAAATACTCAAAGAGATTTTCTTTCTTTCTGATTTCTGCCATTCTAACAGTGATAATCTGCACAAGACATGTTGGAGTTGTTCTGATTCCACAGAGGACAGGTCTTATAGATTTATATAGCTTCATATATATTTTATATGTTGCAGTGAGACACGAGGCCACAGTGAGTACATGAGTTCTGTTGAGGGTCAGAGGGTTAAAATAAAGGTTTTTTTATTCCGTCACCTTTCATGTAAATATGAGATGTGATTATTGAGAGCTGTGGATCAGAGGATGAGTTCACATCCTGTAACAGCTGTCCACATGCTTGTGTCCGTCAGAGGAAGTGAGCAGTTTGTTGATAATGGATGAAACAGAGTGTCCATCATGTGTTCGCTGTGTTTCTGATGTGAGCTGACATGCTGTTAGCTCCGTAATGAAAACCACATCCACCACGTCTTTAATAATTCATCTGTAATGGTTTTATTCAATTACCCACGCTGCCTTGTGCTCGGCTCGCCGCGCAGCAGCGGAGGTTTATTGATCCAGAAAGCACTCTGAGAAGACGTTGGCTCACATCAGGTGTGATCAGAGGTCAGACTGTAAACATCTCATCGTGCTTTAGAGGAATCCTGTTAACACAGAGAGACACAGAGCCGTCTCTCTACGTCTCTGCATCATTTATTCACTCAGAGAATCTCAGTCAGAGATCTTAATCTGTGACAACATCTTCATGTCACTGTCAGCTCTCTGACAGCTCAGAGACTTATTATCTAATGGGGCTGCAGTGTTTCTGTTGGACAACAACCGGACGAAATTTGTCTCATATTTAGTTTGAAAGAGCTTGTTGGCTCCGTCTGAGCAGCAGGACGCTGAGACGGAACAACAAGTTAGCGTTCCTATGTCCCACCCATAATCATTAATATGATAATTATAAAACCCTGTATAAAATAAAAAATAAAAAGTCATTTTTTGAGATATCTCCATCAGATTTGTACTGGGAGAAGGTAATATTTTATACTTTGACCCCATTGTGTTTTTTACAGCCCATAAGTCCCAGCTATAATGATCTGCAGGCCTGTAGTTACCAAAATATTGCAGGCGGACAATAAAAAAACATATTTTTTAGTGGGTTTCAACTTCCATCACTCAATAACAGCAGCACTTAGAGTTATTCTGACTCTTTGGGAATAAACTCCACTGTTACCTTTCAAATGTGACCAAAACCACATATTTACCCTAAACTATTCAAGAACAGTTTTCAATTTACATTTCAATGGGGTTTTTTTAGGCGTTTTAAGGTAAATTCGCAGGAACGCTAAGTGGTAAACAGGATCAACGGTCTAATCAGTGACTGCTGAAGGTTTTCAATAAGAATAAAGTTGGTGTGCTCCGAAAAAACACATCTGATGCAGTGTTGTTTCTCGAGGCTACTTTCTTCATGAAGGAGCAACTAAAAAACACACAAAAAAAAAAACAGATTGGGACACTGAACAAAATGAATAAAGCTTCTGAAATATATTTAGTTTAGAACAACAATGGAGCAACAATGTTTCAATGTTTAACGCAGATGTTAAATTGAATATTCTGAATGTGTTTGTTTCAATTTAAAGAACATTTCATGATAATAATAATAATAATAATAATACAGGTCATTCTGGGTTAGCGTCACATATTAGAGTCCAAACAAAACAAAACGTGTCATAAGAAGATCAGTTTGTTATGTACAGGGAACCAGAACAGGAGAACGTGTTCCTTGAGATCAGCCTGTGATTGGTCGGCTGTGAGCTCAGCCTGTGATTGGCCGGCTGTAAGATCAGCCTGTGATTGGCCGGCTGTCCGTAGGAGTTACTTTGTTGTCAGGACCATAAACAGTCGAGTGTCGGGCTGTTTGTGGGTTTGACCTTGATGAAAACATATTTAGATAAAAACCTGATATATGGTTTATGATCTTCACTTTATTATTGGAAACAGTTGTGAATGTGAAAGTTTAGTTACAAAGAGCCATAAACATTTTCATCTCTTCATGAATCTCACAAAATATTAGGATATAATTTAATATATTAAATATTGTGCAACAGTCACACTGTCGCGGCTTGTTTAAATAACACGGTTTGTCCTCCAGTAAACAGGATGGCGGTGGGGTGGAAGGCAACATAGGATGTAAAAAAGTTATTTTACATGTGAACTTCAAATAAAGAGCGTAACTTTTGATTTTAAATTAGACTTGAAGCAGGCGTTAAAGTCTGAAGTCTGTCCAACCTGTCCGTCCCCTTAACGATCTTTGTCAGTCTTGATACTGCTGTTCGCTCCTGTCATGATCACTACGGCCACCGGAGGGCGCAACATGACAGCAAATATTAATATTGGTCACGACAAACTCCGCCTCATGACTCAATGGTCTAAGGATTATAGAGCATCACTATCTGTAGCTGTAACTATAACAGTGAGTGAGGACGGCCTGTCTCCACAAAGTCCTGATAATCAACCAACACTAGTGTTAAAGGTCCTCACACCGACAGTCAGACCAACCAATGACAGACATGCACTGTGACATCATGCTGCAGCCGACTTTAAAGTTGTTTCTATGTAAATGAGCCGAAACAACATTCATCAGTGTTAGCTCTCTCACACACACACACACACACACACACACACACACACACAGGAAAGAGCATTAAATTCTACAAACACACACACACAAGAGATGATTGAATAAAAGGTAAAACCGTGTGTGTGTGTGTGTGTGTGTGTGTGGGTGTGTAAAGCCCATTGGCAAACAGGGAGGTTGAAACAGTCAAATCAGGTAATCAGCGAGTGCAGCCATGTGGCAAGAAAGGAGATTGGCACACACACACACACACGCACACACACACACACACACACACACACACACACACACAAACTATCAGTCAGTCCCTTATCAGATTTATAAAGAGAAATAACTTGTTTCTGTTGATGCTGTTGTCGTGGAGATGTCTGTATTTGTCTCCAGATCAAAAGTCAGAACCCAGATTTCCTGTGACTCCATCAGTTCTGATAGAAACATTATAAATAAAAACCATGAATAAAAACAGAGGAAAGTTAATCTCGCTGGTTAAAGTCGCTGGTGAAGCCTTTGGTCTGTCGATCAGATTTAACTGCGTTTGTTTAATGTTTGACTTCATTGAAGTTCCAGTTTAACCAACACATAAAAAAAAGAAAATACATGAAAACAAGAAGAGCAACATGTGACATATGAACCCAGCGGGTCCATTACAACCAGCTGCTGAGCTCTAAGGACCGGCTCACTGAGAGAACAACTGAAAACATCACAACATTTACTCTGGAGACATTTCTGACATCAGATGTAGATTTCTGACTCAACTTGTTTGCAGACGACCTTCTGTTTTATGTGTTTATTGTTGCTGATGTTAGTCTGGATTAGATGAAACCAGGATGTTGTTTAGAAGTTAATTTATGACTGATGTCCGTCTGTCGTCCCTTTAGTTTCATACTCATGTTCATATACAGAGCAGAGGGGCTCTGTTCATTCCTATGAAGGGTCTTCTAGACTTTATAAATGTTATCGGACAGAACGAACATCTGACAGAGAAACAATTCTTTTGTTCCGATTTACAGACGTTTGTTTGAAAATCATTAATGTCATTATACATTACGTTATTTTGTAGGTATTATTATTAATATTATTATTATTATATTATTATTCATGATGTTGCATTTATTAAGGTTCATTTCCTGCTGCTGAGGCTTAAAGACAGAATCGGTGTGTGTGTGTGTGTGTGTGTGTGTGGGTGTGTGTGTGTGTGTGTGTGTGTGGGTTTAACAGAATAATTGGTTTCCTCCTCAGCGATGACATCCCCACCTCTAGCTCTGTCGCCGCGGTAACCTTGTTAATGTGTGTGTGTGTGTGTGTGTGAGGGGTGCTTGTCATCTCGCTGTGTAACAATGAAACACTTGTACAATAATCAGGCTTTCATTTGTCACTATAAACATTGTGTGTGTGTGTGTGTGTGTGTGTGATGCTGCGACACACTCAAGCGTCTCTCTGCATAAACGAGCAGATTAAAGACGATCGCAGGCTGAACACTTCACAGAAATGACTTCCTCTCAGAGAGAGAGAGAGAGAAAGTGTGTGTGTGTGTGTTCAGATCATTTATCTGTAGTGTGATGAACTCTGACAGAAGAAATAGAGATAAAAGAAGAACGAGTGACAAACAGGAAGAAGAGATTAAAGGAGATAAAGAAAAAAAGAAGTCACATTTATTTTATGATTCAATAAAACATAAAATCATCAAAGACAAACTTTAGTAAATTGTTATTTTACTGTTAACAGTTCAATGATAATTAATGTTATCATAAGTATTTTTTTAACAATTTAATGCTTTAATATTTTATGAAACAATATAAAGTTTATGTTAATGATAATAAGTAAACATCTCTGAACAGCTGTGATCGAACCAGATTTTTCAATCATTAAATCACTGTGACATCTCATCATCATTATTATTTATATTATTATTATTATTACACCGTCAGCTTTCACTCTGCAGCTGGAACTTTAAGGAGAGAAACGTCAGAGACGTCCTGCTCCACAGACCGCCGTGCTGGTGGCTGTTGGTGGCTGTTGGTGACTGTTGGTGGCTGTTGGTGGCTGTTGGTGGCTGTTGGTGGCTTTTGGTGACTGTTGGTGACTGTTGGTGGTTCTTGGTGACTGTTGGTGGCTGTTGGTGACTGTTAGTGACTGATGGTGGCTGTTGGTGACTGTTGGTGGCTGTTGGTGACTGCTGGTAACTGTTGGTGACTGCTGGTGACTGTTGGTGGCTGTTGGTGACTGCTGGTGACTGTTGGTGACTGCTGGTAACTATTGGTTGTTGTTGGTGACTGCTGATGACTGTTGGTGGATGTTGGTGGCTTTTGTTGACTGTTGTAGACTGCTGGTGACTGTTGCTGGCTGTTTGTGACTGTTGCTGGCTGTTGGTGACTGTTGCTGGCAGTTGGTGGCTGTTGGTGACTGCTGGTGGCTGTTGGTGGCTGTTGGTGGCTGTTGGTGACTGTTGGTGGCTGTTGGTGACTCTTGGTGACTCTTGGTGGCTGCTGGTGGCTGTTGGTGGCTGTTGCTGACTGTTTGTGGCATGCTGGTGACTGTTGCTGGCTGCTGTGCTGGTGTTGCTGGTTGCTGGTGTTGGTGGCTTGCTGGTGACTGTTGAGATGTTGCTGGCTGCTGGTGGTGTGCTGGTGTTGGTGGCTGCTGGTGACTGTTGGGTTGTTGGTGGCTGCTGGTGACTGTTGGGTTGTTGATGGCTGCTGGTGACTGTTGGGTTGTTGATGGCTGCTGGTGTTGGTGGCTGCTGGTGACTGTTGGGGTGTTGGTTGCTGCTGGTGACTGTTGGGTTGTTGGTGGCTGCTGGTGTTGGTGGCTGCTGGTGACTGTTGGGTTGTTGGTGGCTGCTGGTGACTGTTGGGTTGTTGGTGGCTGCTGGTGACTGTTGGGTTGTTGGTGGCTGCTGGTGTTGGTGGTTGCTGGTGACTGTTGGGTTGTTGGTGGCTGCTGGTGTTGGTGGCTGCTAGTGACTGTTGGGGTGTTGGTGGCTGCTGGTGTTGCTGGCTGCTTGTGACTATTGGGGTGTTGCTGGCTGCTGGTGTTGCTGGCTGCTGGTGACTGTTGGGGTGTTGCTGGCTGCTGGTGTTGCTGGCTGCTTGTGGCGTGCTGGCGGGTGGAGGGGGCGGGGTTAATTGAAGAGGTTTGTAATGAAAAGCAGCAGATTAACTGAGAGAGTGTTTAATTAAGATAAAGACTAAATGAAGCATTGTTCTGTCAACGCCTGATTACACACACAGAGACTGAGACACACACTCTGACACACACACACACACACACACACACACACACACACTCTGAGAGCTGTTTGTTCTGCAGTGTTTTAACACTGACAGCTCGTTGAAGTGAAGTGTTTCAGTGTTAAAGAGGTTCACTCTGTGTGTGTGTGTGTGTGTGTGTGTGTGTGTGTGTATGTGTGTGCGTGGTCTGTGAAGTGTAACTGAGCTCTGATTAGAATAAACACTGTTTAATACTGTCAGCTCAGGTCAACACACACACACACACACACACACACACACACACAGTATTTCTGTTTCTTTTCACTTCAGAATTAAAGAATTAATTAAAATTTCATTAAAAATAAAATTTATTTTTCTGTTTCAGGAGGTTCTGCTGAAGAGAGCAGCTGACCTGGTGGAGGCGCTCTACGGGATGCCGCACAACAACCAGGTAACCTACACACACCTGCACATCTACACACACCTGTACACGCCTGTAGACCTGTTCAAGCTCTATAATAATAATAAAGTGTTATAATTGTTGAGCTCAGCAGCAGATACTTTTTACTGTTTCATTATTATTATTGTTGTACTTTAATCTGCTGTGTCCTGGTCCTTCTTCAGTAACTGAAGCTCAGTGTTCATGCCTCTTGTTTCTCTGTAAAGAAACATTTGTTCTCTCTGACCTGAGATCAGTTTGTGACTTTAAGATTAAAGGTTGAGTTCTTGTTTATTTTCCCATGATGCTCAGCGAGCTGCAGCTTTATGACTCAGAACCTCCTGAAACACAGAAACACTTTATATTCACCGCGCCCGACACGCTCCTCACACACCAGTTAATCAGCACACACACACACACACACACACACCACACACACTAACACACACACACTCACACTCTCAGGTCTATTGAAGTGAGTAACCTTGAACAGAGCGGAGGTTGTAAACGAATGTAAATCCAACTGTAGTCATAATAATAACAGCATCAGCGTGTGTGTGTGTGTGTGTGTGTGTGTGTGTGTGTTTGATCTGAAACATAACGAGCTGTTAGTTCAGCTTGTTAGAAACATTATTGCGACCTTCACACTGAAACAGGAAGCTGATTAAACCTGCACAGTGTGTTGCTAAGCTAACAATTTGATGCTAAGCTAACAGTTTGATGCTAAACTAACAGTTTAATGCTAAGCTTACAGTTTGACGCGAAGCTAACAGCTGATTTCTTCTGTTATCTTTGAGATGTTTAAAAGGTTCTGATCAGTTTAGTTTTAATCAATAATTTGACTCGATAAAACGGGGCTGTGATGTCATGATTGACAGCTGTAACTGAATCCTGATAGGCTGGACAGGTTTTTGGGTGGGACCTGTGGCTGAACACACAGTTTGTCTTGACTTATATACAATGAGGTGATCACATGAACAGTTTGTCTTATATACCATGAGGTGATCACATGAAAGTTTGTCTTGTCTTATTTACCATGAGGTGATCACATGAACAGTTTGTCTTGTCTTATATACCATGAGGTGATCACATGAACTCGTGTTCATCTCTGCAGGAAATCATCCTGAAGCGAGCGGCGGACATCGCCGAGGCGTTGTACAGCGTTCCCCGGAACCACAACCAGATCCCGTCGCTAGGAAACTCGGCCTCCCACGGCATGATGGGAGTGAACTCCTTCAGCGGACAGCTCGCCGTCAACGTCTCCGACTCCACGCAAGGTACGAGCCGCAGGACGTGTTCTACCTGCCGTCAGTGTGTGTTTCCTGTGAATACTGACCTGTGCTGTCGTCTCTCAGTTGGTTACAGTCGTAACAGCAGCAGCGTGTCGCCGCGGGGATACGTCCCGAGCTCAACCCCCCAGCAGAGTAACTATGGCAACACCGTCAGCAACAGCATGAACGGCTACGGCAACACCGGCATGCCAAACTTAGGAGTGGCCACGTCCCCCGGCTTCCTCAACGGCTCGTCAGCCAACTCTCCCTACGGCAGTAAGTATCAAGGTAAATATAAAATATAAATACAGAATATTAAATATCAGCTGTTGCAGTACTGGCAACACCACATTTTAAGGTAAAAAATATGTTTGTAATAAAAAGGTGTTTCTGATTCCAGAGCAGCAGGGAGGTTTTATCTCAGAACATTTGAATTACAACAGGCTGAAATGTTTTTATACTGAACTGGTCCAACTGGGTGAACTGGTTGAACTGGTTGAACTGGTTGAACTGGTTGAACTGGCTGAACTGGTCCAACTGGGTGAACTGGTTGAACTGGTTGAACTGGGTTAACTGGTTGAACTGGTCTCTGATGCGTCTCTTTCTGTCCTCCAGTCGTCCCCTCCAGTCCAACCATGGCTGTGTCCAACTGTAACTCCTCCCACGGAGTTTTCTCCTTCTCCGCCGCCGTCAAACAGAAGAGCGCCTTCGCTCCCGTCGTCCGACCGCCAGCATCTCCTCCTCCTCCAAACTGCTCCGGGAACAACGCCAACGGGCTGCAAGGTGACTCCTCCTCCTGCTCCTCCTCCTCCTCCTCCTCCTCCTCCTGCTCCTCCTCCTCCTCCTCCTCCTCCTCCTCCTCCTCCTCCTCCTCCTCCTCCTCCTCTTTTAAACGTCCTCCTAAGCTTTTTCCAGCTCACCAACATTAAAGTGTGTGATGATTATTGTTATTAAGATTATTATATATATACATATTATTATTATTATTATTATTATTATATATTATTTTTATTATGCTGTGAGATCATACTATAGGGTTAAGCTCCATTCAGTTGGTTCAGTTTTCCTGCCAACATGGCGCTGTAAACACGAGAAACACTTTCAGCATTTAAATGCATTTTGTCGCCTCCATTAAAACCCCAAACCGTCAGAAGAATAAACAGTAACAGTGATGAGGTGTAGTGAGCTCCACAGCGCCCCCTGGAGCTTCAGATTCTACGAAGTTTATCTTTAATTTAAAAAGTTTTTATACATAAAGTTTATTTTTTCGTTTCTCTAAAAAACTAATGTTCACAGAGCTCCTGCTGTTTATTGTTAGTTCTTAAATCTAATGTTCAGAATCAGTGTAGTGAGTGTTTCATCACACACACACACACACACACACACACACACACACACACACACACACACACACACAGACATTCTTCCTTTTCTGAGATTTATTAACAATAAAAATAAACAGATTTTATTCAAACAATAAAAACGAGGTTTAAATGATTCACTGCAGCTGCAGATTCATCAGCTCTGCTACACACACACACACACACACACACACACGCACGCACATGCACACACGCAAACACAGGGTGGGTAACCTGAGTACTGTTAGTATTGCATGGAGAGTGACAGGCCAATCCATGTTTTATTCACTGCAACCCACAGATACATCCTCTAAACACACACACACACACACACACACACATTATACACACACATTAGACACACACACACACATTAAACACACACACACATACACACACACACACTCTGGCAGTCAGTGTGATGTCAGTGTTTCTGACAGAGAGGTTTGTCGAGTGTTAAATATTCATGCTGCTCTCCGCCTTCTCCGAGGCAGAAAGGCCACAGTGTGTGTGTGTGTGTGTGTGTGCGTGTGTGTGTGTTGATCCATTTGCAGGCCGTGCACCATCCAGCAGATGAATAAATACAGTTTGAATGTTATTAATAGTTTTTGCTCCGACAGTATAATAATTTCTCATATTTACCTTCAAAATAATCAAAATTCAAACAATAGTAATACTAAACAGAATATATCATTATATTATTATTAATCACACGGAAACACAGAACTAAAAACATGTTTAATGTATTTACAAGATGCCTTTTAATTGTTTCTTTGTCTTTTTCTACATTTATGGATTTATGATTTTATATTGTGGATTTTTTTCATTTTGTTTGTAATGACACTGTAAATCATTTTGAGCTGCATTTTATCTATCAAAAAGCTATACAAATAATGTTATTATTATTATTATTATTATTATTATTATTATTATTATTAATAATAAAAATAATAATAATATTATTATTATTTTATATTATATTATATTAGTAATTCACAAAGGTGAAACATAAACTTGTAACTGTATATTTACAGGTAGAAATGTTCATATTTATCATATATATGAGGGGAAATGAAATAAAGATGAATAAATATTAACTGTTTGACTTTACAAACTGAATAACTGAAATTCTGTCAATAATTAAAATCAACAGAACAAATATAAATGTGATGCTCCATCATAAGACTCACATCAACATTTATGATCTATTATTCATAAATAACTGAAACTGATTTTCCTGAGACGTGCAGCTTCAGCTTCTCTTCTTCTTTGTCTGTTTCTGTCTCTCGTTCTGTTGATCCACTCGTTCATGTTAACGTGTGTGTGTGTGTGTGTGTGTGTGTGTGTGTTTGTGTGTGTGTCTGCTGCAGGATCACATGTTTATCTGACACAGTCGTTCCTTTAGAGACTTCAGACTGTCAGAGCTCTCTGGAGACACACACACACACACACACACAGACACACACACACACAGATATCACACAGCGTTCTGTTTTTAGAAAACACTCTCTGTCAGTGTTTCTGTTTACGGGTCTTTTTCAGGACGTGTCCTTTTAGAGAAACATCTCTTCCTCCCTCCTCCTCTCCTCCTCCTCTCCTCTCCTCCTCCTCCTCCTCCTCCTCCTCTTCCTCTTCCTCCTCCTCCTCTCTTCTCACATCATTTTGTAATCAGATTTCATGTTTTTTGTGTTTTTGTTCTAATGTTGATCCAGTGATTCAGAGTGAATAATAATAATGATGATCAGGTGATAGCAGTGAGATGAAATGTTTAAACTTCACCTGCCAGTATCTTAATGTTCAAAGACCTTTTTGGTGGATAAACGGTCACAACATTAGGATACGCTTTCTAAAGTCCAGTCCATGTTCAACTATGTTCCATAAGTTGTTGCAGCAATTTTTGGGTCGATACCATTTGCTCACACATTTGGTGCCCAATGATGCAATTTTATTCATATTGAATGGTCAGAGAAAACCTCCAGAATATCACATCAATACACCAAGACCTTTGGAGCAACATAGAAGAATCCATGCTGAGATTTGGGTTCAAAAACTTGGTCATTTTGGAGACTTTTGTAAACACTATTAAAACAACATTGTAGTTACTGCTCTTACTGCTGTTTGTGCATTACTATTAAAACCTTTTACAGTAATGCAAAACCAGAGTGCAGTAACTACATTTTTTAGCATAAAAATGTCATCATCAGTACATGTAGAAATAATTGTCATAATATGACTTACCTACCTATAACCCAAAAAACGTTAAAAAAACTTTAAAGCAGTTTTTCTCAGTTTCACCCTTTGCATAGTTTCTACAGCTATGCTTTGTAGGGCAGTCTAGATTCCTTAGATCTTCTAGTTTCATATGATATCACTCAGTATGCTCCTAAAAATGAGCCACTACGACCTCCAAAAAAAGAAATGCCGTGTATCATGCTGCCGGCCCGCTGGCAGGACATCAGAACAGTGCAAGTACCAGTCCTGCAGTGTAACTTTGGGTCTCTGTGTCTCTGCAGCGATGTCTGGCCTCGTCGTTCCTCCGATGTAAAACATCTTCCTGCTCCTTCCTCTTCCTGCTCCTCCCCCTCAGCCACGAGCACCAATCACCTCAGAGGAGGCGGGGCCTCAGGCTGCAGCTGACCAGTCGGGACGGAGTCGGTCCTGTCCGTCACGGAGGACTGGGCGGAGCCTCCGGTCTCTGAAGAAGAAAATAAAAAGGACTTTGGGCAGTGCTGTGTAATTACTGATGTTCTGCTCTGTGTTTGGGGGGCGGGGCCTGTGGGCGTAAACACTGTCAGGTGACATCACCTCCTCTCTGAGATGTCATTCAGGGGATCAGAGACTAGCTTTCTGATGTTAAAGGCCCCAAATGAAGCTGATTTTACAGGAAGTAATCAGATAACAGTGTTTTTAGTTTCTGTCTCTGTGTGATTGATTTAAATACATCCTGGTACTTTTACACTGAACAGTTTGTTAGTCTGAGTATTGAAAGCACCGCAAAGTTTATAGTTCAGAAGCTGCTCAGAGCTGGCTCCTGATTGGCTCACTGAGAACTCTGCTGCCGGCCTATCAGAAAGCAGAAACATGAAACATTTGGGGCCTTTAATAGTTTGAACACAAAGACCTCTGAATGGTGAAAAGACTAAAAGAAAGAAGAACCTGTACTAGCCCCGCCCCTCCCCTTCAGCCCCGCCCCCTTCAGCCCTGACCCTTCCCTTTAACCCCGCCCCTTCCCTTTAGCCCCGCCCCTGCCTGTCTGTGTTTCTTATTGGTTTGTTTTCTTCGTTATGCTCGCACTGTAAAAACAAATCCTGCATCCTGATAGGCTACTGTTACTATCTGTCTTGTTCAGAGTTGTCTTTTTTATTCTAGCTCCTCCTCCGAAGTCCCCAAGCCCCGCCCCGAGCACTTAAACCCCGCCCCTGCACCTCGAAGCCCCGCCCCCGTGTTTTCTCTGTGGGTTTTGTGATTTTTGCCAAAGTTGTAGCTGAATATTTATACGTCACTGTGGTTGATCACGCCGCCCCGCGCCCGTCACGAGCTCACTGAGGGGAAGTCTTTTGTATCATACAGATTATAAATAATGTATTTATATCTCAGATTGTTTTTGTATAAATGGATGTCGAGTCATGTCGTCTTTAACGTGTGTGTGTGTATGTGGTGGTGCCACACGGAAAACAAACCATTGTTTTGTATCAAAAAAAGTGAACGTTAATGTCTTCACACATTTATAGCGCTGTCAATCAAAGCTGACGTCCAATCAGCTCCACTCGTTTGGTTTTTGTTGTTTTTAATGACTGTTGGCTGTAAAATGATTTGCTCACAGTGAATAAAGTCAGCAGGTCGCTCCACAGACTCAGCCTTATTTTCTCAACACACCAAATAAATAAAAAGTTTCATGTTGAAGCAAAAATAACCGCAGTCACATGAAATTTAGGATCCTCAGTTTAATCAAACATGAGTCGAGCTGGAACTGGAACCAGAACTGGAAATGGAACTAGAATTAGAACTAGAACTTGAACTAGAACTAGAACTGAGTTGGTGTTGGTGGAAAGGGGGAGAAGAAGAACAATGTGATCTCAGTTTAATCGAACATAAGTCGAGCTGGAAACACTTCAGTGACGCCAGCCGCAGAGTGGCCTAACGTACTTTAGGAGGAACTTGTTAGAGGACTTTTGTCTTGTCAAAACAAAGCTCAGCTTCAGTCTCGACTTCTTTTCATAGGATGTAATTCTGCAGATAACAACAGACACTTTAACATTAGATTCATGAAGGTTCCTTCATTTATAGAAGTTCAGTTAACAGGAACTGAAGGAACCTGAAGCTTTCTATATACAGAGCAGAGGGGCTCTGTTCATTCCTATGAAAGCTCTTCTGCATCTCTTGTTCCCGTGGAGCAGCCCACATAAGACTTCTACTTACTGTGTAGCGCTCCACTAACCTGAATGGAAATAAAAGGATTTAATCTTTCGGCTCTTCTAGACTTTCCAAATGTTATCAGACCTAACAGATCAAACTGACAAAGTTCTGATTAACAGGCGTTACAGTTCGTCTGGCACAGGGACGTCACAACTAACTGAGTATCCTGCATGTCTGTGAAACCAGAAACATTTTATGTACCTGTAAATTAAGAGGTTATTTTCTCCTGGAGGTCCTGAGAACATCAATGCTGTTATCAACCACCAGCATCCTGCAGAGCTCCAGGATCAGGGCTGAGCAGAGACCAGAACAAAGACCTGGTGTCAGGTGCTCATGGAACATACAGACTGTGACTATGCAGGGCAGTCCAAGGGCCTGTTCAGAGCCGGTCCTAATCTGGAACCAGTTCCTGGTGTTTGGACACAGAGCTTCACGTTGTTTCAGTGCTTCATTAAATTCATTAAAATGCTTCATATGGTTTCACGCCTGAAGTTGGTGTGAGAAACATGTACAGACGATAGGATGAGGAAAAACATAAAGGTTCTGAGAAGGTTCAACCAACTGCCAACCAGAGCTACAACTGGAACTACAACTAGAACTGGAACCAGACCACAACTGGAATTAGAACTAGAACTGGAACTAAAACTAGAACTGGAACTTGAACTAGAACTAGAACCAGAACTGGAACTGGAACTAGAACCAGAACTGGAACTAGAACTAGAACTAGAACTAGAACTGGAACCAGACTAGAACCAGAATAAGTACTAGAACTGGAACCAGAACTACAACTAGAACTAGAACTAGAACCTGAACCGGAACCAGAACTGGAACTGGAACCGGAACCGGAACCAGAAATTGAACTGGAACTGGAACTGGAACTGGAACTAGAACTAGAACTAGAACTAGAACTAGAGCTAGAGCTAGAGCTAGAACTAGAACTAGAACTAGGACTAGAACCGGAACCAGAACCGGAACTTGAACTGGAACCGGAACTAGAACTAGAACTAGAACTAGAGCTAGAGCTAGAGCTAGAGCTAGAACTAGAACTAGAACTGGACTGGAACCAGAATAAGTACTAGAATGGGAACTACAACTCAAACTAGAATTAGAACTACAACTAAAACTAGGACCTGAACCTGAACCAAAACTGGAACCAGAACTAGAGCTGGAACTAGAACCAGAACTGAGTTGGCGTTGGTGGAAAGAAGAAGAACAATGTGTTTGATGAGATGTAAACAGAGCAGCTGGTCTCAGTCTGACTCAGAAACCTGGTGTTGGTCTCACAGGAGACTTTTCTCTCATAACATTAATGTTTGTTTGACAGTTTAACATTCAGCACAGCTGTAAACCTCCAGAATGAGTTTCTGTAGTTAACAATGTACATCATGTGTTTGAGAAGTCTCTTATCACTCGTGTTTCATATCTTTTCTTTTCTTTCATTGTGTTTAAAAGTGGTGATTAAACTGTGTTTTCCTGCTGAGGACAGAAAACAGAGAGGAAGGATTAATGAACTTTTATTAAACGGCTCTGTTCTCTCAGCGGACACAAAAGCACAAACAGGATTTGATTAAGATAAATCACTGATAACCTCAAACCTCATTATTACACAGACTTTTATTTATTTCTCTGTGATTTTTTATTTTCCCTCCAACAGAGTCACAAAGAAGAACTCATAAAGATCCGACTGTTTTTTAAATATGTTTTTATGTATATTATTCTGGCAAATTAATTTACAATCAGGCAGACTTCTTCTTCTTCTGTGGTCAGTCACCTCGAAGCTTCTGCTGTTTACCTGGTCAGCTCAGGTGTGACGTGACGTTTTCTCTGTTTAAGGACATTATAGAGGTCAAGTTGTCGTGTTTTCTCTGTTTAAGGACATTAAGGACTACAGGAGTGGCGTCATTGTCAGCCTGTGTAGATGTAGATTAAACAGGTTACAGATGTAACTCTGGCTCTCTGCTGTATCTGAGCTGCTCTCAGTGTCTTTGATCTTCAGGTCAGTTTACATCAGACGACCTCATCGTCTCACGCTCAGGTGCATTGTGGGAGAAGTGAGAGGTGTTTTGATCTTCTGCTACTGTGGTTAGGATGACTTTAAACCAGCTGTTTGCACAACAACAAACACACACACACACACAGAGACACACACACGTCCTGCTGGGGGCAAGAGACCTTTGACCCCTGAGAGAGAGACTTAAAGGGACAGTCCAACATTCCAGGAAATTTTCTTTTATACATCTACTGTACACTGCTAACACACACACACACACACACACACACACACACAGAAAAGGGTGGTGTGTGTGTGTTCAGACCACGATAATCACAGTCTCTGTTCTTCTTCTGTCGCAGGATAACATGTGATTCTGTTTCTGTATCCAGGCAAGCCTTTACACACACACACACACACACACACACACACACACACACACACTCTCTTTCTCTCTCTCCCTGAGGACCTGATTGAGAGCAGTGAGCTCTGGTTGCCGTGGCAGCAGCAGCAGCTCCCCTCCTCCATCAACTTGTTTTCCCTTTTTTCACTTTGTCTCCTTTGTCTCTGAAAACCTGTCTGTCTCTCTGTACCTGTCTGTCTGTCTGTCTGTCTGTCTGTCTCTCTGTACCTGTCTCTCTGTACCTGTCTGTCTGTCTGTCTGTCTGTCTGTCTCTCTGTACTTGTCTGTCTCTCTGTACCTGTCTGTCTGTCTGTCTGTCTGTCTGTCTGTCTGTCTCTCTGTACCTGTCTCTCTGTACCTGTCTGTCTGTCTGTCTGTCTCTCTGTACTTGTCTGTCTCTCTGTACCTGTCTGTCTGTTTGTCTGTACCTGTCTGTCTGTCTGTCTGTCTGTCTGTCTGTCTGTGAAGCAGTCAGTAAACAGACAGGTTGTAAATAAAGTGGTGATATAAAGTTGTTTTTGTGCTGCAGCGCCCCCTGCTGGTGGATCAGTCATTCAGTCGTCTGCATGAACACGTGTATGAAATCAGATCGATTTTCCTTAATTTAAAATACAATTCTGCTTTACAAACATCTCCGTGGACGACAGACAGCAGACAGACAGATAGACAGACAGACAGCAGACAGACAGATAGACAGACAGACAGACAGCAGGGGGCGCTGCAGGCTGAGCAGCTGTTAACTCGTATATTGACATTAACGGTGTCCGGTGTCGACCTCTGGTGGCCGCAGTGATAATTACAGGAGCGAAGGAGGAAGTTTGAGTTTAAAAAGTGTGAAGGTAAAGTTACTTTATATTTGACGTGTAATATCGAGCATTTAATCCAAACCAAGATCAAAACACAAACCTTTTATTTTAAACCTCAAAAATAGTTTAAATATTTAAACAAACAAAACTGAAAGAGAAACAAAAAAATGTTTCTGTCCAATAATTTGTTGTCAAATAACGTTTCAGTTTCAGGAGCATCCCGGCCTGAAGTCACTGCTGCTGCTGCTGTTGTTGTTGTTTCTGGTTCGTGCTCCTAACAGACA
The DNA here is from genome assembly GCF_030273125.1 of Centropristis striata. NCBI lineage: Eukaryota > Metazoa > Chordata > Actinopteri > Perciformes > Serranidae > Centropristis > Centropristis striata. The sequence continues at coordinate 7,240,420 of NC_081537.1, forward strand.
GAAACAATTGGCCTGGTGATGTCACCTCAGAGTTTTTTATTGATGTGTTTGCTTCCAAACGAGAAAACAAATATGTTGATAAAACAAAAGCATAAACAAGCCGACGATGTGAGTCAGAACTGACCTCGCCGCCACCGCCAACATGTCTGATCATCAACAAACCTCAGATCAGACAGAAACATTTCAACTGCAGCAGACTCTCATTAGGTGTGTGTGTGTGTGTGTGTGTGTGTGAGAGAGAGAGAGACAGATGGTAAATGAGTTTGTGCTCTCATGATGATGTTCAACATGTTTGTGCTGATGCAGGAAAATGACACGAAATAACACACACACACACACCAGACTCTGTGTGTGTGTGTGTGTGTGTGTATGTGTGTGTCATAGCAAACCCACACACACACACACACACTGATTGGTTAGCACCTCGCACAGTTCACCGGGTAAACCATTCTGGTTATGAGGTCACCAGAGAGGGGTGGAGTCAGCATCATGTGACCAATCAGAGACTCTAAGAGAATATCACATGAAGTTAAACAGAATCAGACTGAAAACAGTTTATAATAATATTATATATATATATATATATATATATATATATATATATATAGACAGAGTCCTTCTGTTGGATGTTTGTGTGTTTCCTCTGTGTGTCGAGTACCCATAATGCCCTGCACACACCGGTGTTCAAAGTCAAGAAAAACATGCATAAACAAATGCCAGAATATTTATCTAAAAGATAATAAACATCATCTTGATCATTACCAGTTAAAGTTGCTAAAGTTATTACTGTTAATTCATATTTAGTCTGATGATCTGTAAAGTATACGTAGGAAGGATGCTTCACTTTGGGATACACTTACTGACAGCAGGTGAGGAGGGTCACGTGACAAGGCTGAAAGCTCCAGAAGCTGCTCAATGACTCTCCTGTTCAACAGGAGAGGAAATAAAATTAACTACTATTAAAATTAAGTTTTGCTGGGGTCATGTCCTCGTGAGTGGACGGCCTGGGTTCAAATCCGACTCGGAGCCCTTTTCCTCTGTCTCCCCCTTTCACTCAGTCTCTCTCATTATCAATAAAGCCTTAAAAATGGACAGAAATATCTTTAAAAAACGTTTTTCTGTAATTTAAACAAAACAATATTTTAATTCTGCTCCTGATTCATATTAACAATATTAATAACAATAATAATAATGATGATAATGATAAACCCCCCCCCCCCCCCCCCCTGCTCTGCTCCACATGGTATGGTCCAGCCCCCCGCTCTGTAAACACAGTTGGACTCTCCCTGTCCTGTTGGACTGTCTGAACTCTGCAGCTGAAGCAGGTGGAAACTCTCAACAAACTCTCAGGTGAGAAGAAACATTTATCTCCATTCATGTGAAAGTTTAGAGGTCAGAAGTGTAGAAGAGTTTAGAGAGTTCTTCAGGATGAACTGAAGCTGTTTTTTTTTCGTTTTAAATCTGAAGCTTTGAAGTAAAACTGAGCAGCTGAGAGCTGATTGGCTGAGAGCTGATCATGTGACAGCATGCACTGTTCTCTGAGAATAAAACATCACAATTAACTTCAGTTTATTTTAATTTCATTTCATTTCAACTTTCAGTGAGTTTTGTGTTTCACATCAAATGTTTCTGTTTCTGAAAGTTTCACTCAAAGTTCTGAAAATGGTTTTGTTTATTTTTTCTTTGCAAACGTTAATTTATTTTTAATTTGTTTAATTTAATACGTTTTAGTTTGATAAACCATCAGGTTGACACACGCTGATTGTTTACAGGCTGATTATTTATACGCTGATTGTTTACATGATGATTGTTTATACGCTGATTGTTTACATGATGATTGTTTATACGCTGATTGTTTACAGGATGATTGTTTACACGCTGAGTGTTTACATGATGATTGTTTATACGCTGATTGTTTACATGATGATTGTTTACACGCTGAGTGTTTACATGACGATTGTTTATACGCTTATTGTTTACAGGATGATTGTTTACACGCTGAGTGTTTACATGATGATTGTTTATGCGCTGATTGTTTACAGGATGATTGTTTATACGCTGATTGTTTATATGCGCTTAGCTGCGTTAGTGGAACAGCTTTAGCCTGAAGCTAAAGTTGGTGTTAATTCTAACCAAGCTTTTTAAATGAATGCTTGTTTAGCCACGTTGATGGAAAACCCCTCTGATTGTTTACATGTTGATTCTTTACACACTGATTGTTTACAAACCTGATTGTTTTCATGCTGATTGTTTACCTGCTTATTGTTTATACGCTGATGGTTTACATGCTGATTGTTTACAGGTTGATTGTTTACAGGCTGATTGCGTTCATGCTGATTGTTTACAGACTGATCTGATTGTTTATACGCTGATTGATTACACGCTGATTGTTTACAGGCTAATTGTTTTCATGCTGAAACACAGGCTGATGTTTACATAGTGATTGTTTACACACTGATTGTTTACAGGTTGATTCTTTACACACTGATTGTTTATACGCTGATTGTTTACATGCTGATTGTTTATACACTGATTGTTTACATGCTGATTGTTTACATGCTGCTCATTACGCTGATTGTTTATATGCTGATTGTTTATACGCTGATTTTTTATACGCTGATTGTTTCCAGGCTAATTGTTTACATGCCGATTGTTTACATGCTGATAGTTTACATGCTGGTTGTTCACATGCTGATTGTTTATTGCAATTGTAATTGTAATTTATTTATTTCAAACAGGGACAGCGCACAATAAAACATTAATCTTGTACAACAAGAGAATATGCATTGTGCCAGGTTCTAGCAGATTGCTATTTTCCACCTGTAGTCCCTGGGCAGGTTGATGGAACAATACATAGTATTAAAAATGAGTATAAAAAAAGAAAATGATTAAGTGAAATTACAGAACAAGGCAAAGAGACAATATATAAAATAGATAAATAGAAACATTGAAGCAAGATTCAACAGGACAGGACAGACTGCCCCCCAACACACACACAGACACACACACAATTCATAAATGTGTACACTCTTGTCTTGACAGTAGCCAACGCTTAGCAAGATATGAGAAGGCATGGTAACTTCTACATGAAATAATGTCAGTTGGCAAAGTATTCCATTGAGTCATGGCAATGCAAGAAAACGATGACGTCCCAAATACAGTTTTGCGTTGGGGTACACTACACTCACCCCGTGTAACAGATCTTGTTGTTCTTGTTGACTTCTCAGAACAGAGTGTAATATATTTTTTCAAGGGGGGAGCTGCAGCATTGTGAATAATTTTAAAAAGTAAGCAGACATTTGAGTGCTTTATCAGATTTTCAAAGTTTAGAATTTCATATTTATTGAGTATATGACAGTGGTGGTAGCGCCGTGGCTTTTTATCATGGATTTTGAGGGCATTTTTGTATAGTGATTCAAGTGGTTTTAGTATTGTAACTTGTAATACAATATAAAAAATGTGGGATAATCATAGCATTCAGATACATACTGGAAGCCTCTATTGTGAGTGAATTTCTTATGTATCTGAAGTTAGCTAGGTTAAATTTGATTGTGTTTCTCAGTTTTTTAACATGGTTTTTGAAGCTAAGAGTTGGGTCAAGGGTAACACCCAAGTACTTAAATTTATCCACATTGTTAATTGCTTGCCCATTTACTGAGACGTCGGGGCATTCTTTCAGTGTTAGCCTGTTGGTGAAAAACATGGTTACAGTTTTTTCTAAGTTTAGGGTAAGGCAAGAGTTGTGTAACCAGAGAGCAACCTTTTGCATTGCCTTTGTTAATGTTTTGGCAACCTCTGTAGCGCTCTTACCATGAGTGTATATGACAGTGTCGTCTGCATACATTATTATGCTGACATCATCACACATGGAGGGCAGGTCATTTATATAGATGCTAAAAAGTAATGGCCCCAAGATTGATCCTTGCGGTACACCCAGTGTGCAGGCTTTAAGTGGAGAGAGTGTATCGTTTACACGCACACACTGGCAACGGTCACTCAGGTATGATTTGATCCAATTTTGAGTGTGTGATGAAAGCTTATAATTACCAAGTTTGTGAAACAGTTTGCTATGATTGACAGTATCAAAGGCCTTGCGCAGGTCTAGAAAGACAGCACCAACTACTCCTCCTTGGTCTAAGTTGGTTTTAATGTCCTCAAGGAAGTAGCAGCAGCCCGTGTCGGTGGAGTGTTTTTTCTTGAATCCAAACTGCAGAGGATGTAAAAGTGCCTTGGATTCAAGGTGGACAGTGAGTTGTTCTGCCACTGCCTTTTCCAAGACCTTTGAGGCTGCTGGGAGTATACTAATGGGGCGGTAGTTACTGACCTCCTGAGTGTCACCAGATTTATAGACTGGAGTTACTATAGCTGTTTTAAAAGTACTGGGAAAGATGCCTTCATTTATAGATATGTTTATTATTGTAGTTAGTGATGAAATGACGGACTCTTTATGTAACTTTAAAAATGCAGTATCCAGGCAGTGTATATCCTTGGCCTTGCTGTTTGACAAGTTTGATAAAATTGTATCTACTTTTGCCTCATTTAATGTGTTCAGGTCAAATACAGGCCCTTCACAAGTAAATGGTTGCGGAGGATCTATTGCCGGAAACGTCTGACTAAGTTGCTGCACAGAATTAAAAAAATAATCATTAAAATGAATAGCACTAGCATTGCTGTCATTTAGGATGGAGCCATTTACCTTGAGTTGAATATTCTCATATGTGTGTTTTTCCTTCCCAAGTAATTTATCGATGCTATTCCATAATTTTTTACTGTTCCCTTTGGCATCCCTGATAAGATCCAGAAAAAAAGTTGCCCTGGCCTTTCTAAGTTGTTGTGTAACCTTGTTTACAGGCTGATTGTTTACACACTGATTGTTTACAGGCTGGTTGTTTACAGACTGATCTGATTGTTTATAAGCTGATTGTTTACAGGATGATTGTTTACAGAATGATCGGATTGTTTTCTACGGCGATTGTTTACAGGCTGATTGTTCATAAGCTGATTGTTTACATGCTGATCGTTTCCAGGCTGGATGTTGTTCTGTATTCAGATAGTTCTGTGAACAGATAAAGACTTCAGACTCAGATCTCTCGCTCGTTCTCTCAGACTGATGCTCTCCATTACAGCTGATCGTTACTCGACCTATTGATCAGCCTGATATCGATCGGGACGCATTGACACGCTCTGCCTCCCAGTGTGTGTGTGACCCGTCTCACCTTGTCTAATCAGCCTGTTTACATCAGTGTGTGTGTGTGCGTGTGTGTGTGTGTGTGTGTGTAACCCACCTGTTTCCTCGTTAGTGATCTAATTGGATCGTTTAGAGTCAGCTGACCCGCCTTAATGAGCACAGACAAACTTTAAAACTTCAGTTTGACAAGTTTCATCCAGTCCTTTTCACTTTTTATTTCTGTTGTTAAAAGTGAAACACAAACAAACAAACAAACAAACACAAACACATCATGATATATTATCATCATTCTGCAGTGATGTTTAATTCTAAAATATCAACATTATCATTTCCAAATTTACTTCTAACAAGCAAAAGAGGAGAATATGAGTTTATACAGAATTAAATATTGACATTCACCTGATTCTGATTCTGTCTGAAGCAGCCAAGATCAACAGTTTGTTTTTGAGAGAGTTCTCATAGCGATAGGCTGGCCCGTCACCGTCTGAACAGAAACTGTCTCTCCGCTGTTTGTTTGTTCTGGTTGAAGCTAACAGTGTTAAAGCTTTACCAAAGGGCTAACAGTAACGTTACACAAATGAGCTTTTTTAAGTTCTGGCCACTGTCTGAACCTCTGAAAACACCTGATGAACTTTAATGGGTACGAGATCAGACAGTTTATTGGACTTAACAGATTTCTGAGTGGAGGCAGACTTTAACCATATAAATATAATAATAACGACAGTTTTTCTGTAGCTGCGTCCATGACAGTATATAACTCCTGTCAGTTTATATTTCACTGTGAGAACGCTGCAGAGCTCAGATGTGACAGAAACTCCTTAGTGTTGGTAAAAAGATTCTTTTCGATAAAAGATCTCAACTTTATATTTGTTCTGTGACGTACAGAACAGGTTCGTCTGCGTAGAAAAATATATAAACTAAATAAACTCTGTCTTTACTTTACATAATTTATATATTTACACAATGTTTACGTTTACCTGATGATGACGATGATGATGAAGCTTCACCTAATCAGATTCTCAGTGGCCCCCATTCGGTTCTTAAGTCCTGGTTCTTCAGTTCCTGTTCTTCAGTCCTGGATGTTCAGTCCTGGTTCTTC